>NC_042495.1:90602874-90722654 GCF_005508785.2 Acyrthosiphon pisum
CCCCCCTCCCGTAAATACGCCACTGGCATCATCTGCACCTCAGATGTACACCATGACGAATTAATATTATTTTCGTATGACGAGAGATGTACCGCGGTGACAGGAGAAAAACAATATAATATACGGTCTGCAGAAATCACTGTAAAGAATTATTCACCCTCGAAATTCATTCAAAATCATTCTGGATTCTTTAGTAGGCATGGAATAAAATGGTTGTACCTGCCGCTTATGATGATGTTTAATAGAAAACAAATTATTAAACCAAAAATTTCTGATTTTATAATATACATAATACCTACGGATAATAACAATTTGGATAATATAATAATTTATAACTTTCCATAATATGATTTTTGGCCGTCTACTCGTGCACGCTGAACGTGAATAACCGCAACATTGGACGAAAACGTGAAAATTCAAAATAATAATATTATTTATCTATAATTTTCATACGCGTTCGTTTTAGAAATCAGCTGTCCGTGGACGAGCGTTGTACATGATTTAGTAACACCGCAATGACATGCTAATGGTAATAATAATAATAATAATATATATAATATACAAAATATCTACACGTGGTAAAAAGAAAAAAATCGATTGTACATTATAATAAATACTGCACACACCGACTGCAGCACAACACGAGCCCAATTAAAAACCCGTTGTGCTCGATACGATTATTATTATTATTATCGTCGTCCACGCCGCCGTGGTCGAGTAAAAACCAAATTCGAATCGAGTTAAGAAAAAAAAACACTAAATGTCTCTCCTGAGTGGGCAAAGGACGACCGTCAGCGTGACGGCGTTATCGCGCATTAATCGTATACCGGGAGGCGATCGAGCGAACGCGCGCGCGCGAATTTGTCTGCGGGCAATTTTTTCTTTTCCTTCCATAATATACATACATAATAATAAAAAAATAATATTATTTCACGTTTAATTTACGAGCAGAGTTAAAGGAGCGTACCTATATAATATATTATATAGTGGCCGTGCGAATGCACTACTATACAATATAGTCAGTGCAGCACACGGGTACTATTATAATGTTATATTATATGTGCAGTATGTATATTTACATCTACTTTTTATAATTATAATGAGTGGCGACGAGAGAAAAAATTCACGTTACAAAGCCGTTAACTTCTATACACGAGTGATTTTTTTTTTACAACACAAGCTATATACATAATATATGCTACAAACAATGCTATTTTAATATTATACATTATGAAATATGTGAAAAAAAATAATAATTAATAATTAGCAGTATATATAATATTTATTATCGTAAACGTTCGGCGGGCTGCCGGTGCAGACATCGACCAAAGCGATCGACTACAGTGACTCTATACGCGCGACGCGGCGATTCGAGTTTTCGACTGTTTATGTATTTAATAATATGCGTTGTATTTACAGAAGTCGGACGGAACGAATGAAAAGCATTATAACAACGATAAATAACCGACCGGGTTCCAATTAAAAAAAAATACTTCTCAGGTCTCCACTGAGTGTTTTTTTTCTCGCACGCGCACACACACACACACACACACACACACACACACACACTCTCATACACACACATATCTCGGGGTGTCGCGGCGACCATCGAAATACCATGCCACTCGTTCTGTCTCACTCTCACTGCAAGCTCGTCGTTTTATACCAAAAATTACACTGCCCTATCGTCGAATTAATAGGCCGTGTTAAAATTTAAACGATTCCGATAAAAGTCTTGTTCGAAAACACACACTGGTCGGTTAATATAATCTAATATAATATACATGTATATAAATAAGTATAAGACATGTTATATATATATACTTTGATATACACATACGACACACACACACACACTATCTCACTTGTTTAATATCAGAAACCGGTTGGTCCGGTGGATGTTCGCGGGGGACCCGATGATATAGCGGGGGTGCGACGTTGACGGAGGAGCGGGGGGGAAAGGGCACCGAGAGGGTTTGAGGCGTGAAACGAACTGACGTCTGTCCGATTGTATGAACACAAAAATCAATAGGGGCCAACCCGGGTCAATGGGAGTCTAACTTCTTTGTCTGCACACACACATCATACATACACACACACACACACACTCGGTAAGAATATAAATATTGAATGATAATAATATTATACAATATATACATAGGCACATCATCACATACTGTAAGATACTAGTACAACCAAAATATACACGATAATATAATATTTGATCATATATCTTTTGTGTACGGTACATCGTCGACGCCGATAATGATAATAATATAATGAAAAATGTGCGCCTACATCACCTCGGCGAACGCGAGCCCTCCGGAGGAGTTGATATTCGTCGTAGTCGATTTTAATCGTACCTCAGCACTCAGCAGTATTATAATATAGGTTTAGGTATTATATATTATAAATTATAAATTATAATACATAGGTACCTATGGATTCTTTTATTATTATTCTTATTGTAATTATGTTAACAAGACCATACGCGTCGTATGAGGTTCGTTATTAGAAGGTTACTTACCTACCAATATAATATAGTAGACAACTAACAACAAAGCTACTCTGTCAAATGCGGGACATAGATATTTTGGACTATTTTACGAATTTAGGCGATGGCTACATTTTAGATTCTGAGTGGAACGATGAATGTATTGATTTTACAATGATGTGTTTTTTTTTTTTTATTTTTATTATTATTTTTTTTTTGTGTCTGTCATCACTTTTTAGGACAGAAAAAGTGCTTCGATTTTCTCCAACAGTATCTTTTCTGATAGAAAAGTGAATCTAGTTGGTACTTTGGGGGGGTCAAAAGTAAAATTTTTCCAATAGTTTTCAAAAGCTCTGTGAAAAACAAAAGAAAAATTAAGGAAAAACGGGGATTTTTACGCAAAATCTGTTTTCGAGAAAATTGATTTTGGTTTTTGGTGTAACTTTAAAACGAATGACTGTAGATACATGAAATTTTCACGGGTTGTTTATATTTCTATTTTCTATACATGATAACATTTTCAAAATATTTTGATTTATTTTGAGATGTTTACGGACAATTTCAGTTTCCAATTTAATTAGTTTTTTTTCTATGAATGTCAATAAAACTTTATTTGTTTATATATATAAACTTTATTTGAGTAAAAATACTTGAAAATTTAATACAAGGCTCCTACTATATTGTTACAATGACATTTGAAAAATATTAAAAATACTTAGCCACAGTTTTTTTTAATTAGCATTTAAAGTTTAAAAATTGACAAAATATATAAAAATCACGAAAATTAGCAAATTATTTTGAGTTAAGAATTCGTAAAAATTTTTCTTTTTAGAATTAAGATTTTAAAATGTAATACAAGATTCCTTATAGGATAATCTACCTTTATCAAAAAAAAAATGTCTATAAGAAACTCAAATTAAATTTTTATGAGCGTTTGAAATTCATATTTTTTACAACATTTGATATTCACTCGATTTCTTACGTAACAATTTTCTTATTTTGTTGTAATTAAAAAACGAGTGACTGTAGAAACTTGAAAATTTCACTGAATGTTAATATTAGCATTTTATATATACGATAAAATTTTTAAAATAATTTGACTCTTTTTGAGCTGTTTACGGACATTGTAAGTTTTCAATTTTTTTAGTTTTTTTTTTCTATAAATATCAATAAAGTTTTATCTGTTGGGCCAAAAAGTGTATAAATTTAATACAAAGCTCCTGATATATTGTTACAATATCAGTTGAAAAATATTAAAAATACATAGGCACAATTTTTTTTTATAAGCATTTAAAGATCAAATTTGGACAAAATTTATCAAATTTTAATTTGAAAAATTATTTTGTAGTTAAAAATTTATAAAATGTTCAATTTTTGTATCTAAGAATTGAAAATTTAAAACAAGATTCCACGTAAGTAATTAATACTGTTACCAAAAAATCTAAAAAATACATTTACGCAGTTTATTTTTATAGTCATTTTAAGTACAAATTTGGACGAAATTACATATTAAAAACCTAGGATAACTATTTTAGTTATTTTGTTGTGATTGTATAATATTATTCGTGGGTACTTGAAACTTCTAAAGTATACTATTATATATCTATGATAGTACCACGGTTTTTTGTTGATGTATAACGCGTTATAAGTACCTAATAAATATTATGTTATGATTAATTTGGAATTTATTATAGGTACCTAATATAATATTATGTCTTATACCTAGACTAACATACCGTCTCCGCTCAGAATCGTTTTTCTTATACAATGATATTATATCATTGAATTCAAATTTAATACCATCCATTATACAGTGACCCACTTGTAACCTACTGTACAGCAGAGCGAAATCCACTTACCCACCTTTTTTTCTATAAATATCAATAAAATTTTGTTTGTTGGGTAAAAAAGCGTGAGAATTTAATGTAAGGTTCCTGATATATTGTTACAATAGCAGTTGAAAAATATTAAAAATTATTTGTGGGTACTTGAAACTTTTAAAGTATACTATTATATATCTATGATAGTACCACGGTTTGTTGTTGATGTATAACGCGTTACCTAATGGATATTGTGATATGATTAATTTGAATTTGAATATTAATAATACTATAGATAAGTATACCTATAATATGTATGCCTAATATCTAGACTGACAAACCGTCTCCGCTCAGAATCGTTTTTCTTATACAATGATATTATATCATTGAATTCAAATTTAATACTATCCATTATACAGTGACCCACTTGTAACCTACTGTACAGCAGAGCGACATCCACTTACTCACCTTTTTTTTAATGGATCTAAAGTCGTATCATACGCAGTGGTGTATTGGAGGGTATACGCGGGTATACGTCGTATATCCTGATCCCTATTTTTGGATTTATGCGTATATCTTTAAAAAAATTATTCTTTTATGGGTATACGCACGCTTCCAATTAATCATCAGACAATTCAGTCATATTAATACCAAACAAAAGTTTAAAATAATAATAATAATAATAAACAAATTAATACAACATTATTATATTATGACATTATGTACACTGTCCAAAAATAGCCCCGTACCCGCATGAAGTTCGATTAAATTTTACCCTACTCCGGGTTCTTGCGAAGACGATCGGAAACTGCCGAGCGTGTATACAATTAATGTATAGCAGCGGTTCACAAACTGTGTACTTAAGTTTCAAAAATAGATTGTAAACCACTGCTTTATTGTGTATACACCGAATTTTGTACCGTGTATGGTTATTAACACGGACTAAGATATAATGGACTGGAAACGAGCAGCTTATAAAGTTATAACTCTAATCAAAATATAACTCTCATGGAAGCAGATTCAAATATTAAAAGATCAATTAGAATTATAGAATCTTTTAAAGATAATATAGGAGATCATTTGATTTATAATGTATCTACGCACATTTACATATTTTATTACAATTACCTACACAATATATTATTGGCATCGGATAATGACATTTTCATTGATAAAAAGTATTAATAGATGGCTGTAGTAAAATTGGTAGCTTTATGTATAAAGTTGTATATATAAATTGTAAGATTAAAAAAAAATATGGTATTCAATACTCAATAACAAATTACATAATATGTTTATAGTTATCAAATAAGATGCTATACCTAAAAAAAAGGGGAAAGAATTAATATAATGAAATATACTCTCAAAGATGAATATTAAAATCTAATATTAAAAATTATACAAAATAACGCTAGAGTAAAACGTTATAGCCTGGTGGTCGTGATCCAATTTTGGTTCCCGTGAGTTTCAGTATTTGGACGTAATAAATTTAAAATAATTGTTGAAAAAATCTTTATATAATAAACATGGATTTTATTTAATTATATGAATTAAATAAGATGATAAACGAAATATCAAAAATGTGTCAGTTTTTACACATAAATACATACCTAATATAAAACAGTTTTAATTATCAATTTACTTTTTTTTAAATATAGGTATAGGTAATGACGGGTCATAAAAAATAAGCAACAGCTCAAACGTGTTGAGAGTCCAATATAAGGTTGAAGAACACTACTATAATAGCCTACAGGTATTCATTTTGAACACGCTGTATTGTACCTTAATTGTGAAATTTGGATCACACTAAAAAACTGCAGATGGCGGCTTTGAAAAAAAAATTCCAGTTTTTTTCGTGAACTTGGTTGTGTCGCTGTTATGTCATATTAGACGATGAAAAGAAACCAACGTTAAAATTCTCATGTACGTGGTATTGTGGTATGTACCTAATACCTATACATAGGTTTATCTACCTATATAAATACTTGGTAAACACATACACTACGTTATAATATTATACGATTATGTGCAGCATTTATATTACAGTGAAACCTCTATTAATGGACACCTCTCAATAGTGGACCCTTCCCAGTAGTGGACACTTCTAAATTCCCCGTCAAAAATGTATGTGCATAATAGGCGTTATAACCTCTTAATAGTGGACACTCCCAATAGTGGACGTGGACACAATAAACTGGTACCAAATTAAAAATTACCTCTCATAAATGGACACAATACATGTACATATCGAAAACGTTTAAGTAATAAGTAATTGAGGACTATATTTCTATAGATAATAATATCCTTACAGAAGACAATACATTAAGATATAGTCAATTGTAATCTAGACAATTTGAGTGAAAAGAAACCGAACAACCCGAAGAAGAAGAAGAAAAATACGAGTCGATATACAATCCAACGTTTGAAGAAGTTTGGGATAATAATAAATAATTTTAAAATATATTTTAAAAATAAAGAAGATGAAATTGCATTATCAACGGTAGCCAATTTACAAATTCATTGTGAAGAGCAGAAAAAAATTACACAAAAAAAATTACAGATTTTTTTAATTGTACATAATTAAACATTTTTATAAGCATTTTTATACATACTCATTTTTTAATACATACATACATACAATATACATATAATATAATAAATAATGAATTAATAATCCAATGTATATGTCCATGTACAGTGTATAACAAATTCCCTATAGTGTCTCCCTATAGTGAACATTTGGTAATTTCTCGCAAATGTCCACTAAGTAGAGTTTTTCTCAATAGTGGACAACTCTATATAGTGGACATTTTTTAATTCCCCGTGGCTGTCCACTATATAGAGGTTTCACTGTAATATAATTTTTATACGTATACCTATATAACAATGCGTGTGTTGTATACGATTTTTTCTTACAATCATATTTTTTCCGTCCGAGTAAGTTTTTCACTATATATAAATATAATGTATAGGACGTATACGGCTTACACATATTGTAGATGAGAAAGTGTAGGTACGGGTGCGCAATAATAACGTTGTTATATACATTCAGGACCGTACTTCCCGGAAGGTCCGATAAAAAGAATCCTATAAGCCTCTTCTCGTGCGGAGTCGATATGTCGAAATTGCGTCCGTGTAAGAAATTATTTCGAACGCGCCAGGACGGTATGGAATTTCTTGGTATGTATGTGTGTAGTCACTAGTCGACCAATCTGCCAAGTACGGTTTATATATATCATACACACGTATACTTAAATATATAATATATATAATGGTCAATGTATGAAGTCTGAGCAAAGAAACTTTATCGCGGCCCAAAGTTGAAATCGGAAAACATATAAAGGTATACTATATATAGTTATATACCTATACCTATAGAGAAGAGTAGAAGACGTTTAATCGTTAAGTTTCGACTCTAATGGTTTTTAATAAAAAAAAAAAAATCCATTAGCGAAACCTAAACATATATATATATATATATATATATATATATAATATATATAATATATATAAAATATACGACGCATTGACGAGAATTGCGCATACCGCGTAGTACTCGAGTATTAGGTATAAATATTATATACAAATATTATACCTAATCATTTTCTGAAAAACTTAGAAACTATATTATGAGTATTATAGCGAAAAGAAATTAGCCATAATATAAGTAGAATACCATCACAGTACCGAGCTAATGACTGACTGACAGACTAATAATATATGGACCTGCGTGTATTATACTGTTAAATAAATGTCCGCATTGACCATCTGCCAACTGGAAAATTACTATTTGTACTTCATACGTACACCTATACTACCTACCTATAATATGTAGATTGTAGGTATGTATTCGTGTTATTTGTTTGTTAGTTTACGACTTTACGTAAAATATGGCATCTATAATACAGGGGTAGGTTTTTAGGAAGGAGATGACTCGATCGCTTCACTCTATCCCCACCTGGTTGTGGCTTGAATATTCCTTTTAAGTAAAATATATAATTTACAATGAATAATAGTAATTACCAATGATTAACGCAAGTATATACGTTTATTAGTTATTGCCGCTTGCCGCTTGGACAGCTGTCTTCTGCAAGATGAGGATAAAAATCTTGTTTTAACCACTATTTCTGTAATATAGGTATTAATATGGTTTTACAGTACCCAAACATCAATGATTAACAGTTGAATTCTTAATAATTATTGGCTAGGAAGAAATATTTACAAACGTTTAATAGAGAATTGTATATATTATAAAACATTTAACAGTAAAATGTATATATAGTAAAATGTGTATCGTGTAATGTGTATCTTGTTTGGATATGTGAAAGGCATCGTGAACATTTAGAAACATGTCAAAGTGTCAAACTACTTTTAACAATTTACATTAGCAATACAATTGTCATTTAAAACTATATAAAATGTAACGAATGTATAAAGCGTAGACACGTATGGGTAGTAGTCGAAATATTTGTAGACATGCTGCACAAAAAACGCATAAATATGTAATATTATAGTCAATAGCGCTATTGGTTCTCTAAGTATAGTTCTAAAACTGTGGCGCTCGATGACTTATAAGACTGTCTAGAACTATTGATAGTCCCTACAAACGTATTTAGTGTAGATAGCAAAAACAGCCCCTGATCCTAATTGGTTGTTCGATTTATATCATAGAAAGTTAAACACTTAAACCGCAATCAATAATTCGCATGACTGTATAGTGTACACCTTTACTTATACTTATATAGTATGTATAATATGCGTATCTACACAACATTTTAATAATAAGTACATTGAGATACATTTTTTTATTTTCAACTATTGAATTATTGAATATTGTTTATGGTGTACATTTTTTTATTATTCCAGTAAATATTATAAATAAATAATCACTTAAATAAAATACCAACAAAAAAGCTTGATATACCAGCTTTTACCTATTATAGAATACCTATATGCCCTATACATAATACATTATATTATATACGACTGTAATTTATATGTAAAGACGTATGTTTCCAGGTTTCCTCCTAACAATTTTGCTTTTAATAAATGTGTATAATCCCATGAACTACAGATGTCTTATTTTATTCACTCAAATTATAATTTTTGTTTTAAACGAAAGCCTTGTCTGATCTTTGAGGAAGCTACAATATTATCTCAACTCTCAGTCTCCCTATAATAGATAGATTCTATTAGCTACCATTAAAATATATAAAACATTTAATTTGTGTTAAAAATTACGCATACGGTATAACTAAATAATATAAATTATATTCCATTTAAATTTTAAATATTTAATTATTACAGAATCGCAGGAATATAATTATATTATTAAACAATTTTTTTATATAATATATAGGTACTGTAAAGGTATCATTGTAACTAGCCATTAGGTAAAAATAAAAAACCTGTGACTTCATTTCATACATTTTAATTGTTAAATTGTAACTATATAATAAATACTAAAAATCTTAACATTAAAATGTTTCGCGTATAGAACTGGAGCAAACAACTTATATTATACCATCGGATTTTATGTTAAAAAATGTTAATATACACAATTTACATCGCCCATGATAATGATAACACGATACGATGAAACTTGAAGACTGCTTCCTATATAGTCCACTGCAGTTGTCTTAGCTACAACCGTAATATTATTGTATAATAATATTATAATATATGCGATAATATAATATTACAACATTTTAATAAAATTACATCCTAATAACATCTACCTCACGAGGTTTTTAGCACGGTGAAATCGTTTCAAAGTTAAATAACCGGAGACGCTAAAAAACAAAAAAAACGAATAAAATATAAAGAAACCAGTTGTTTTTTTTTATTATTATTACTACTACATATTTTTTTTTCATTTTACCGCATTTTCGGCGGTAGCGGCGTCGCGTTTACGAACCTTTGATACGAGAGCCCTCGGAATTCTGTCAACCTAATTAGCGCACCCCATAAAACAAGGACAGTATTTTTATTTTTTTCATTTTTTTTTGTCGTTTCGACGAGCCACACGAACAGGTCCTCGTGCGGTATAATACGCGTTTACCGAGCGCCTGCACACCGATGCAGGAGAGGGTAAACGTCACTGCAGGCGTTGAATTTCACAAATGATTTAAACCGAACGATGACTACTATAATAATAATAATAATATATACACAATATATCATGCGTATATATACGTAATATTTGTTCGTGAATTATGTATATACGATAAACGGAAATGTTCGAAATTAATTAAAATTTATGTCGGAAAAACGACACTCGCCTGTTAATCGCGCGATAACAGCGTCGGGCCCGGCGATAAATCCGGTGGTATATATCGGTATATATACTCGTACGTCGGTTCGTATATACTTACGCAAGCATCGTAAAATATAATATATATTATATTTATATATATAATGATATAATATAGGTAGGTACTGCGGTAGTAATAATGCGGTATCGAATTTACGATGACGATTTCTGCACCGTCGCGGCCGAAGAGACGATTTTTGTCCAGTCATTTTTTTTGTTGTTGTCAGCTAACAATAATAACAATAATAGTGATTAAAATATATTATTACATTGTTTTAGTACCGGTACGCTATATTGTTGTACACACTATAGTCGGACACGTGCGCCGCCGCAAGTACGATAGTAATATTATAATATATAGTGTAGGTACACTATACACACTCGGTGCCCAGTCGGTGGTATGTGCCTAAACCGAGGAGTGGTGGCCGCACATAGGTAGTGTATATTATATTATAATATATATATTTATACACAATATGTAGGTAGGTAGTGGTTATATTATATTATATTATAGTGTGTACAGGTACAATGGTAATATAACATCATATACCTTGCCTGCATGTTTATTATTATGAACGATGATAAAAATATAATAATATAATATACAACGTCTGTATAATATAATAACACATGGCTCGTTGTAAAAAAAAAAGAAAAAAACTGTTTCCGGTTTTCTATATCTGAACGACGAGACTTACCTGTGTTATAAAACTGCACAAGGAAAACGGCGTCCGCGCGCACAGGATTCTATGAAACGTCAATTTTGACGACGGGCGGAAATAATAATATGATAATTGCGACGGTATTGTTACCGCTATAATATAATGTATGAACAATACTCGCAATAATATGTAACACGCAACCGATATTGACCTTGTACGAGAATTCACGGTATAGGTATACCTATAATACAGCATGCAGAGTTATTCACTTACCACACTCACTACACTTTCAATAATATGTATTCGAAATCTGATTTTTGAAGTACCTAATGTGCAATCGAAATTTGGTTTTTGAAATGTTCAAGTTCCTACGCTTAAGGACTATGTTTTAAAATACTTGGAATTCTTATATCATTTAAGAAGACATATTTCCTGACCGCGGAGATATTATAATTTATTTTATTCAAATACGAATCCGCATTTTTCTAAAAAAGCAGATTGCTAAGCAGATGAAATTTTGAACATTTCGACATAATATCTAAATCAAAATTTAAACGAGTATAGTTTTTGAGTTACTTAACTATGTTTACTAAGGATAGGTCCTTGGTAAAACGTTTAGAAGATATGGGGGATAACGTTAATAAATAATGCTTATTATAAAAGAATTTCAGTAAAAAGGTATTGGTACCCATTTGAAAAAAAAAGTTTGTATCGCCACAGGGCACAATATATCATAAACATCTTAGTATTTGAAAATGATATAATATGATCCTTATTATGATAGATTAGAGTTAAAACTAGAGTCTGAATAAATTCATTATTAAAGGTAAAAACGGAGGTGAGGTAGATTGGTGTATCACCCTGTATAATAGGCGCGGGAACATAATACATATTATATTGTATCGCAGCTGTATATAGTCCTATTTAATATAATATATATGACGTACTAGAATTTGCAAAAAAAAAAAATGTTTTTTCGTCGAAACCTTATTATATATTATGGGGCAAGTCAGCCATAATAGGCGAATACAACAGTCAACAATAATATAATATAAAATACGTGCAGCTGCGGTGGCATCTCTATATATTATATTATATAGCTATTCGTATATAGTATTACACGTGGCTAATTTGGAAAACGAATTGTTTATGTGTCACGCGATTTTTCAGGTGTGTATACGTAGTTATATTAATATTTTTACGTTCAGGTGGTGTATACCGCGGTTCTGCAAGTCGACTTGGTATATAATTATAGTGAATATTTCAAAATGATAATATATTCTTCCATAATCTCCGACTTCGGCTGCGGCGATACAGATAATAATATCGCGGGATGCCCCTTCAATCTTTTATCATCGTGTTGTGTCCCGCGTCGATAAACTTTCGGCAAACTGACTTTTTGTCAGGGCACTCAAACGTTAAGTCGTGGTAAGATGACGAATAGGGAAATATGACGAATTCAGTATTTATCACAGATAGTGATATGCAATGATGAGTGATATTAATATGCATTAATATGTGGTATAAATTGTCCTATGTTGACGTTGAAGCGAACACTGATAAAAATGTTATTTACAGAGTATTTTAGTGTCAAAAAACAAAATATCAGCAGACCTGGGTAAGTTTTTCAACTTCTTTACTATAATATTCTGAAAGTATATCTCTACAATACCTACTAATTTATAATCGGAGACCTATTTCGTTTACAATAGTTTTGATTAATGATAAATGTTCTGTTAATAAAAATAGCACGAGGGGAAAAATGACGAATTTTTATCAGGGGAAAATGGTGCTTCATTTTTAATTCTTCATCTTACCCCCACATTTTGTTCCTACCTATAAACGGGCATATTATAATATACCGTTCCACGCGATTTTTCACGCCATTTGTCCCGCGAGGAGTTTATGTCTATTCTACAGTGTTGTGTTTTTTATTTCTATATATACCTTCTTTCGACGACCGGCGAAGAAATCGCCTTTGCAGACTATATGTATACAGTATATATAATTGCCAACCCCACTCTCGTCCACGGATAGTATATGTTATATTGCAGTATATAGCCGTACAAGTGGGCTATAGGTAGGTTAGGTCTAAGACGCGCAGGACACCGGGGAGAGCGTCGTGCAGTTTTCAACCACTCAAAAGCAAATCGAAATAATTACATATAGTTATGGTCAACCGCGAAAACCGATATTTTTCAACGCTACACAAACTTATATACCTACGTATGTCAAATAATATTAAATAATAATGTATTATGCGCATAATATACAAGCTGTATCGACGAGGCATAATAATATAATATTGTCTAGTATCCTCTACGATTAGTTTCAATATTATTATTATACACAGTGTACTACTATTAGCTCGATTTCGTATTCAATATTATATTATGATTATTATTTGTTATTACTATAATTATTATATCGACAAATTCGTAAATGGGTCTCCTATATAGAAAATAATTAAATATATAGTCCAGCGTTAGGCATAGATAATTAAATTGCTATTTTGGTAATATAAGATAGGTATTAGATCAATAATTTAAATTCAATTATTTAGATAATTATTTATACTTATAATATATAAAATATTTAAATAATAAATAAATTATTATTAATAATAATTTAAATAATTTAAAATAACTATAATATCTGATTATAAGAATAATACTAAATTGAAATGGACTACTTTAATATTTTATATTAACATAAATATTTTTTTGAGGCTGGGTACACATATTTTTATTTTATATCCAATTTTGCGTAACGCTTTGTCTATCGTCATAGAAAATAATAAAATGTAAAACTTACCTAATTCCCACTAGGTATATTATATATACAATTAATGGTTACTTATTGGTACAAATTTATGATTCATGCATTTTTTTCGAAGTGGAAAATATCGAGTAGCGTGATACGTTTGTCAATACACTTTTTTTGTTACATAATTTGAGCTATAATAACTTTTCGTTAGAAGCTGATAAAAATAAATTTCTTTGTCAGTGTACAGTAGTGTTGTCAGTGTTATTAACACTGCCCGTGTGACATAAATGTAGCAACCCACTCGCTATTTTCCATTTCGAAGAAAATGTATGAATCATAAATATGTATTAATAAGTAACCATTAATTGTTTATATACCTAGTGTGAATTGGGTAATTTTTACATTATATTCGTTTCTATGGTGATATACAAAGCGTTACCCAAAATCGGTTAGAAAATTAAAATATCTGTACCCAGCCCAAAAACATATTTAATATGTTAAAAATTTAAAAGAATCATAATACATAATACATATACTTACAGTGAAAACTCGATAACTCGAATTGGTCGGGAACAAACAAAAATTCTAGTTATCGAAAATTCGAGTTACAGAAAAAATGTTGTGCACTTTGGTACATTTTATTGAAATGCAGGGGCCAAGACATTCTTTCGAGTGATCGAAAATTTGACTTATAGACGTTCGAGTTATCGAGGTTCTGGTGTACTACTTATTAGTATATTATATTAAACTACAAAACATATATTTAAATAATACAGGTATATTATAATATTTAATTTTACCAAATTATGTATCTTAACAGTGCGTATAAAAACAAACAAATTATGTTAACTATTTAATATAGTTGATGATGAAAGTATAAGACAAATAATATTATATAAAAATATGGTAAATAATTATCTGGATATTTAAACATTAAAAGATGGCCGTTTTTGTTATATCCATAAATAAGATATGATATAGATGAATCCTTCAAAAGCTATCTAAACGATATCGAGTAGATGAAATATACAAAAACTAAAAATGTATCTAGATAATGCGCCGGACTCTGCAGATAATGAGGACATACGCATGCGCGTGATAAGGATATTATATCGCATTCGTGCAATCGTGCGTATTCTAGAGGCGCGGCTGACCGATTGACTTCGAACGGCACTGCAAATCAACGGCCGCAGACAAATTGGATTTAATATTTAATGTCTCTCGCGAGTGTATACAGCTCGGTTACATATTACACTATGTGCTGTGTATGAGGGTTGAAGAATAATCGCAGGATAAGCGAACAGGGGCCGTAGGGAATAGACCTGCAGGAGGTACATTTTTAAAAAGAATTTATAATACGACTGCGTTGTCGTGGAGCCGTCATTCGTTTTTCTTATACAGTGCATGGCGTTCGTGTGTACACCCAGCGATATATAATATGATATTATATATATAGACGACATACTCAGGTATATAATATACAAGATGGGAACTAAACATTAATAATTAAACCTTATTAAAAAAGAAAGTCGCCTACCAGCTCCACTATCCGTCGCCCATACGCACGACAATATTATAATAATATATACATTATTACACATTATAATATTATATTATTACTCTATTATTATTATACGACATAAACATCAATCGATATTACATCAAAATACCTATGCGTATATACTATTGTTTTAAAAAAAAATCTTGTTCTGACGCGACGTTCTTTGGGTAACATCATTTAGAACGAAATTGACCAGTCAGCGGAGTCAGGTGCACGGACATCTATAAGTGGCAGCCTTTTAAAAGGCAAATAGGTAACAAAAGCTGAATCATTGAGAATAAATGAACCATAACTTTTGACTAGATTTTTTTTTAAATTGTACAGCGTAAGGCTGAACTTTAGAAAAAAAAAATACTTTAATTGCCTATCCAAAACGCCGTGTTGTCGTGATATTTGTAGTTGAATTCAGAAATATTGTCTTGCCGTTCATTCTCAGTAGCTGTTATATTTCGAGTTCTTCAAACTTCATGATCTTTCTATGATGTTTTAGAATTGCTAAAATGAAACATTCGCATATAATTTAATCTTCGTTTGCATTTCTAATTGATTGAGCATCTGCAGTTACCTGACATGATTTTACTCATATATATCTTATTGAGATAACCCTAAGTATTGTACGCGACGATTACCAGACACTTTAATCAATACTTAATAGTTATACAAAACTAGGTAGAACAAACCGATATTTTATTTTGTTTTCCGATAGTTTTTTGGCGAACATTTTAATACATCTGGATATTATTATATATTTTATTCTCTGGATAATTTTTCTACATAATTTTTTATTTGTTTATTTGTTCATAAATTCATAATATAATATATATCATTATTTATTATGTAGGATATTTTTGGAATGTGAAAACCTAACATCTATTTCAAACACACCAACCATCGATCACCACCCCGCGTGGTCTTGTTTTCGCGTGTCAACCGGTGATTCGGGAAAATAGTTCCATAATGAGATACTGCTGCGTATTTTATTTATATAGTCCTGTAGATAAAAAGTTTGAAATTAATGACAACAAGTATACACACAAAACACACATACGCTACCCACCCGTCGGTAAGCCACTAAAACGTCGATGGTTTTCAAGTAGTAGGTACCTATTCTAAACGTACCACTCTATATAAAAAATGTTCACTACATTTAAGTGTTTACCTTGGCATGAGTATATTTTATTATTTTATTTTCTAGCATTTTTTTCTTTATGTAACTTAAACATAAAACGGTTCTTCCGAAGAGAATGTTTTAATGTTTTTTTTCTATTGACATTTGAAATTATACTGTGACGAATACCTTGCAGGCTTATCAACTTTTGAATTTATTCTAATTTGTATTCATATCGGTGTATCAAAATTCGTTTTTAACGTATTGGCCCCGTATTAATATAAAATATACGAAGTCCAAATAAATATGACGTACTATGCCGTTATTGAAAAAAAACCAATGGAACGTAAAATATACCTTTAAACGAAAAATTCAATGCACTGTGTGGAATAAAAGGTCACGGCCATACAGAAAATTAGTTTTAGAAAACATATTTTTAGTAAAACAACAGTTTCTACGCCGTTTTTCTGGATATTTTATGCCCTTATTTTTTTTGTTTTTAAAAAAGGTAAGTGGGTACAACGGTACTATAACATATTTTTTTTATTTTTTTGTTTATTTAGTGAAAATTTACGATCCATACAATAAGTGGTACAATAAGTAAATGAACACAATATTATAAAACAATTAGAAGGAAACATCGTTTAACTGTTAAATGTTTTGAAACTATTCCAGCTATATTATAGTACACCTACCTATGTATAGTATAATCGTTTCAATAAACTCGTCAGACATTATTGCAATATCGCGTGTCTCGTTTATTGTTTTGAAATCGGGGCCAGCAGATGTTGGAGTGCAGAACGGATATAAGTACATTCGACGAGCACACGATTTGTTTTCAAACGAATTCTCTTAAGTTATAATAATAATAGTAATAATATCATATTATACAATATATATTTTGCGTTCCAATATATGCAATAAATATATATGTTTCGCCGATTAAGATCAACTTTACGGAATGTCTTTATGCGCTAAAGAATAAGGAAAATGAAAAATAAACCACGTGCGTGCATATGACATATACAGAGCAGCAGCTGTACACACGATATGTGGTACTCTTTTGTCGGAGTAGGTATACGTAGTTTCCGATTTTCTGAACTAATATAATGGTCGCGAATCGCGACATCTGCGTAACAAACGTCCCTAAATTGAAAAAAATAAATAACAATAATAACACACCACTTATCATTCATTTATATGATGTCGATTCCCGAGTCTGCTTTTTATAATATACTTTTTTTTTTAAAATTGCCATTTCGTTTCGTATTTATTCTTGTATGAATGAAAATAAATAACAATAATAATGATGATGATGATGATAATAACGGACCGTCGACGACAACGGCAGGCAAATGTCACGAACAAACATCGTTTATTGAAAACTCGTTGCGAAGATATAACGAAAAAACGGGCGAGGCCGTCGTATATTATATAATAATAATATGCGCCTACCTAATAACATTAATCCTAATTTAATGATTTAATAGTTGATATCACAAAACAACGTCGTGGAGTCCATAGGCGCAAATAGCGTTTGGGATTTGGGTGGGGGGGGGCTAAGGCATTTATTTGATAATATTGAATAAGCTTAAAACAAAATGTAGGAAATGTTTGGGGGAGGCTAAAGACACTTTTTGGGGGCTCAGCCCCTAAAGCCCCTCCCCCATATTTGCGCCTATTTCGTGGACGTTTCGCGACAGATTAATAGCATTTTTCCGTCATCAATTCTTCGACCGGATTCCGACGGTAAAAATTTCGACTCAACCGGGCGCGTTGTTCCGACGTTCGAGAGGTTCGTGCGCGCGTTTGGTTGCGTGACTGCAAACTACGAGGGGCCGCACGCCAATTCCAATGTTTCGCTAATATTAATACAATATTGACACACAAGCACACACGCGCCCTACGACAATCCGGTGACTGGTGTGCGAGCGTGGACAAAACTTTTACGAAAATAATAAAATGTAACGACGGTGACGTTACCATACACGTTCAAACGGGCACGTCGACGTCGTTTCCGTTACCGTTGTTTCGGTATTAGGTGTAATAATATAATATTATTTATTATTATTATCATTCCGAACGTTGACGGGATCGCGTGGTGGAACAAATTTGGTGTAAGACGTCGAGTGACGTCGAACAACCGAATGATAATATTCTTTCGTAATACCATGGGAAATGTGTGTTCCGGAAATACGGCTAATAAGCAGATCGATTTCGAAAATCGAAACGATCCGGTGGTGAGTATCCACGTTTGGTGGGGTGTACGCCCGTTCGGCGAGAGTAAAAGAAATTCCGGACACAAAGAGACGCACGACGATATTGTTGTTGCGGCGGATTCACGACGATGTGCCCTTGTGCCGCGGCTCGAGATCAGGTGGTGGCGGTGGTCAATAATACTATCATATTATTATAATATATAATATTATACATTGTATTTTTATTGTTGTTTTTATTGTATATTTGTACCTAAAACCTTCGGGTCGTCGTGTAGTGTAGTAGTAGTAGTGGTGAAAAAAAACCCGAAAGAAAACATAATGTTATCCGAAGAGAGCCCATTGTGCGACCTTGCGTTATACGACCGACCCCTGTGTCTATTGTCGGTGCGACACATATTTTCGACGGGCGGTGGGAGGGTGGAAAAAGAAGAGGGCGAGAGAAAAAAATAAATACAGAACCGAAAGAATAATATCCCTCGGCGGCGGCGTAACCACCGCAGTTACTTATGCACAGAAGCCGCCGCCGCCGAATCCCGGTGGGGTGGCCGCCGCCGCCAAACAAGTGGTTGCACTTCGCGCGCCAGCGCTCGACGGCGGCGGCGGCAGAGACTGCGGCCGTCCGCCGCGCGCTCTGGGAGCTGAAACGCGGTGGCCTTCCGCCGGCCGACACACACGGCCGCCGCCGATCGCCGCGACAGTTTCTCGCCGTCGACCGTACCGTTCGGTCCGCAAACGTTTTGCTCGACTTAGCGCGCGAGTGTCCGTATTTATTTTTTTTCCGTGTCCGTGTCCGTGTGTGTATTTTATGTGCGTCCGTCGTTTTACGCGTTTGTGATTTTTTTTTTTCGATTTTTCCGTCGTACGCCGTACGCGAGCCGGAGACACTCCTAAGTGTCAAACAACAATAATAATATATTCTTATAATAATAATTATTATTTTTTTTTTTGGGGAAAATTAGAAAGAAAAAAATCGTAAAATTTTTTTTCCCGTTTTTCTCACGCGATGTGCGTCCGGTGACGGTTTCGGGAGTGAGTTTTTTTTTTTTTTTTTTGACCCCCGACCGACCGATTGCTGCCGAAAACTGTATACCGCCGACGATGACGTACCGTCAACGATACGCCGCCGGCCCGTTGGCGTGGCTGCTGATGTCGGTGCTGGTGTCGCTGTCGGGCACCGCTTGCGCCAACAACGGCGACCCGGTGTGCGACTGGCAGCGCGTGATGGCCGCGGACGAGGCGCAGCCGCTGCGCGTCGTGCTCAAGTGCTCGTTGCGGACCATCAACAACGCGGACAGCGTTATATCTAACCTGACGTCCGCCCAAATGGACATGATCACCAGCCTGACGCTCAAGTGTAGCGACGTAATATTTTTCGAGAGCAGCCTGGAGAACAGCTTCCTCACGCAGCTCCGGCGCCTCAACCATCTGGACCTAGAGTACTGCAAGATCAAGTACGTGCCACCCGCGGTGCTCAGCACGTCCAGGGAACTAAAGAAATTGCGCATCCGTACCCACAACACCGACTGGTCCGCCATGACCATGGATTTCCATTCAGACAGCCTGCGCGGGCTCGTCCAGCTCCGGGAACTCGACCTGTCCGACAACAACATCTGGAACCTGCCGAAAGAGCTTTTCTGCCCGCTGGTCGGACTCGCCAACCTGAACCTCACCAAAAATCGGCTGCAGGACGTGTTCGAGCTGGGCTTCTCGGACTGGGGAAACGGTCCGACAGCACCCGGTAAGACGTGCAACACCGCGCTTGAGGACTTGAACTTGGCCAACAACGACATCATATCGATGCCCGATAACGGACTGACCAGCCTCAGGGCGCTGAAAAAATTGTACTTGCAAGAGAATCAGATCAACCAGATCGCGGACCGCGCATTCGTCGGACTCACGTCCCTCAACGTGCTGAACGTGTCGAGCAACCGGCTTTCGGCACTGCCACCCGAACTGTTCCATTCCACTCGGTATCTGCGCGAAATTTACCTGCACAACAACTCAATAAACGTACTTGCGCCGGGATTACTTGAGGGACTCGACCAGTTGCTCGTGTTGGACATGTCGCACAACGAGTTGACCAGCACCTGGGTGAACCGCGACACGTTCTCCGGTCTCGTCCGGCTGGTGGTCCTCAACCTCGGCCACAATCAGCTGTCGAAAATCGACTCGCACGTGTTCCAGGACCTGTACAGCTTGCAGATACTCAATCTCGAGCACAACAACATCGAAATGCTGGCGGACCAAGCGTTCGCCGCACTCAGCAACCTGCACGCGCTCACGCTGTCGTTCAACAAACTCAAGCACATCGAACCGCTGCACTTTTCCGGGCTGTACGTCATCAATCAGCTGTTCTTGGACAGGAACCGCATCGATACGGTGGACGAACACGCGTTCCAAAATTGCACGAACCTGCACGACTTGGGCCTGTACGGTAACGCCCTCCGGCAGGTGCCCGCCGCCCTGTCCAAGCTGCACATGCTCAAGACGCTCGACCTGGGCGGTAATGTCATCAGGCACGTGAAAAACGCGTCGTTCGACGGACTCGACTTGCTGTACAATTTGATATTGTCCAATAACGAGATCGGCAACTTGACCGCGAACACGTTTTCCACGATGCCTCTGCTCCAGGTTCTGAACCTGGCCTTCAACCGACTGACGCACGTTGACCAGCAAGCGTTCGGTACGTCCAACAAGCTGCACGCCATCCGGCTGGACGGTAACGCGCTGTCAGATATAAACGGTATGTTCGACGGCTTGTCCAAACTGGTGTGGCTCAACGTGTCCGACAACCAAATCGCGAATTTCGATTACTCGTACTTGCCGTCCAGCGTCGAGTGGTTGGACATGCACAAGAACGCCATCAGCAACCTGGGCAACTATTACGTGCAACGCGACACGATACAAATAAAAATGTTGGACGCCAGTTTCAACCGCCTCACCGAGATCACAGACACGTCGATACCGGACAGTGTGGAAAACGTGTTCCTCAACAACAACCTTATACACAAAATCAAAATCAACACGTTCCTGCGGAAGGCCAACCTGTCCCGAGTGGTTTTATACGCCAACAAAATGGAATACATCGACATCGCCAGTTTGCGGCTGGACCCGGTGCCGGAGAGCAAGGAACTGCCGCAGTTCTACATCGGTGACAACCCTCTGAAATGCGACTGCACCACCGAATGGCTGCAGCGCATCAACCAACTGAGCGTGCAGCGCCAACACCCCCGCATAATGGACATGGACTCGATCATGTGCCGGCTGGTTCACTCGAAGACCGAAAAGTACAAACCGCTGTTGGACCTGAAGCCGTCGCAGTTCCTGTGCGAGTACGAGTCGCACTGCTTTTCCGTGTGCGAATGTTGCGACTTTGACGCGTGCGACTGCGAGATGACGTGCCCCGACAACTGCACGTGTTACCACGACCACGTTTGGTCGTCCAACATCGTGGACTGTTCGAACGCCGGGTACAAATCCATCCCGGCTCGGATCCCGATGGACGCGACCGAAATATATCTGGACGGCAACGATCTGGGTGAACTGTCCAGCCACGTTTTTCTCGGCAAAAAGAAATTGCAAGTGCTGTACATGAACAACAGCAACGTGGTGTCGCTGCACAACAAGACGTTCAACGGGGTGCCCGACCTGCGGGTGTTGCACATCGAGAACAACCAGCTGGACCGGCTCAACGGCGGCGAGTTCGAGACGCTGCCCAAGCTCGCCGAACTGTACCTGAACGACAACCGGATCACGAGCGTTGCGAACCGATCGTTCGCTCCGCTCAAGTCGCTGCAAGTGCTGCACCTAGAAAACAATCAGATCAACGAGTTTCGACCGTGGCAGCAACTGAACGCGGCCAACACGCTGACGTCCGTCTCGCTGGCTGGCAACACGTGGCTGTGCGACTGCGACGTGATCGTCGGGCTCGAGGGGTGGCTGAAGAACAACGATTACCCGCCGTCGACGATGCTGTGCTCGGACAAGATGACGCCGGTGGCCTCGGCCATCCAAAAGTGCCAGTCGGAGCGCGACACCGGGCCCAGCATCCACCGGCCGTTCTACAACACGTCCGTGCTGGGCACCGACTACGTGCCGTTCGTGGCCGCCAGCCTGGCCTTGTTCATCGTCGTGTTCGTGCTGGTCGCTCTGGCCCTGGTGTTCCGCGAGGACCTGTGCTTATGGGCGCATTCCCGGTACGGTGTGCGCGTGTGCAAGTCGCCGTCGTCCAGCGAGACGGACAAGCTGTACGACGCGTACATGGTGTACAGCATCAAGGACGAAGAGTTCGTCAACCACATACTATCCACCAGCCTGGAGCGGTTCGGGTACAGCCTGTGCCTGCACTACCGGGACATACACGTCATCAGCCCCGCGTACCTGATGGACAGTTTCCTCGGGGCGTCGGACGCGTCCAAGCGGATAATCGTCGTGCTGTCGCTATCGTTCCTGCAAAACGAATGGGAAAAACCGGTGTTCCGGACCGCGTTCCAGGCGTGCCTGGAACGGGCCAAGACGAAAAAGCAGTCGGTGGTCGTTTTGCTGACCACCACGATCACGCCGGACCGGGAGCTACAGGCGCTGCTCAAGTCGTGCGACGTGGTCACGTGGGGCGAGAAGCGGTTCTGGGACCGACTCCGGTACCTGATGCCCGACCCCAAGCCCATGGCCAGCGCCGGCGGTGACCTGAAGAAAGTGATATGCGACGGCCGACCCGTGGCCAGGTACACGGCCGCTCCAACGTCCCTCGAGGCGTGGATCCGCATGAGCCCGGCCTCTGTGACGCAGTCGCAGGCGCCCACGCAGAGCTCGTGCATGTCCGAGGAATCGTCGCAGAGGACCACCGACGAGGACGAGGACCCGTCCAACCACAGTTACGTGTCCATCGATTACCAGCAGAGGCATAAGCTGCACCACGTGTACAGCAGCATACCGGACCCGATTTACAATCAAGCCGGAGGGAGGACTTATTTCGTTTAGAGTACATGATAGTACCGTCATCATAGTCGGTGAGTAAAAAATAATAATCATATTATAATAATTAGGTACGCAACAGCAATAATAATAATAACGATAATAATCATACCAAACGACTACGACAGTCTAGTTCGAGTGGATTTCCTTATACAGGAAACTGCGGCGCTCGATAATTTGCGGTCTCGAAGTCACGTTTTTTATTTATTTATTTATTTTTTATATGTGTTCTGTCTGCACCTCGCGAAATATCTCTTACTCTCAGATATTCTCCGAGCGCAGACGAGCAAAAAAGAATAATACTGTTAGAGAAAAACCAATAATATAATATAATAAAAGTCCTAATATTAGTATTATTATTTTTACATTCGTAGGTACCTATATAAAAAAAACACACACACACACGGTAATAGATATACTCAGCGTCCCGCGAAAACCATATAATATTATGTAATTTACGCAGAAAAACAACATTCTAATTGCCACGATTCGCGTGCGCGCGAGCACACAAACGATGACGCGTTTACCTAGGTATATAGTCTCAAACCGTATAGTTTTCTTGCACGACGGTTAATTATTATTAATATCGTCCTCAGCGCTTCCCGTTCGACATTTAATAAACTACCGACCGTCGAGTATCTTTCTTTTTTTTTACTCCGCTCCGGGATCGTCACCGACCGTCGCATTATAATATAATAATATAATATAATATTTTGAATATTCTAATGAGCCATCTCCTCCGTGACTTACGGGTGGGTGTAGGTGGGTACTTTGTGTACCCGTTGCGTCGTACAAGTCGTTAATAATAAAATAATCATCGTCACGATAAAACGCGACCAGGAGGAGATGCGCGCGGACCGTCGCGCGACAGCCACGACGACAATTCGTCTCCCGCTTGATTTCCGGGCAATCACGACCGCGGCGCGCGCTCATGCCAAACAACGCACCGCGCGCGCGACAAAAATCAAAAAACGATAAAGTGTGTGGGCAGTGCGCGTGCATGATGAGATACGCGGCGAGCAGGAGTGAAATAGTAATAGTAAAAAAATAAAATAAACCAACACGACTAATCCCGAATATCTACACAACAGTTTACGTCCATGTACCTTATATATATCGACGGCACATAGTTCGGAAATTATTGGTTTTACGTCGAACCGGTTTCTCTACATATTATTTTTTTTTTCTTCACCACCATTTTTTTCCTTCGGAAATTTCGCTTCTGCCCGTAGATCGTTATTTTTTATTTTTTTTAACGATATACGCCCAACGTTAATTGCCCCGATCCTGTTTTTTACCGATTACTTAGGTTCTCTCTGATCAAATATTAATTTAAAATATATATTTATACATGTACCTATATATAATATACAATATATGCTGTGGGTATAGGTTTTGTATAATATTATTATATTATCATACGCTCGGCCGATATTCGGCACGCTCCTTCCCCCACCCCACCCCTTGCACAATATTACGCGTACATATTATGATTCGTTGTCGCGCGGTGACTATATTATATTAGTTGCATAGGAAATTAGTACTTAAACAAACTAACGGAACGTGAAGTAGCCAAAATGAATGATGACTATACCTATATAATATATATTATATGGCCGGCAATTATATGACGTAGTACCTAACCGTTTTACGCAGACGACGGTGACTTGTCGAGGCCCGCTAATTTTTTTCGGATATAGGTACTCGCCGAAAACGTACAAATGTGAACCTAAAAAAAAAGATGCGACAGACACCCCGTGGCGAAGGATCGTGTAACGGCAGTTACTTGTTGTTAAATGATAATATAAATAAAAAAAAAATATATGTTAAGTATTTATTTTATGAGCACAAAAAGAAATTAAACATCGAGTACCCTGCTGAATGTCCTCTGACGACCCTACGGTACCTATGGACCCAGAATTCATGTCTTTGTTCCAACGCAACGGTAACACGGGATTTTTTTCAATTGTACCTACCTACTGGTTAGTGGGCATACACGTAACCGTACGTTCTTTTGAGAATTCTTTTTACAGTATAGTATATAAATATTATATCGTATGACGTCGTTTTTTTCCTGCTTCGTACAAATAAATAATATTATTTGTATCAATACCAATATAGAACGATAATATGCAATATTCGTGCAAACGCATTATTAGTAGATACAACTATTATGTTGTTATCCTGGAATTTGAACACTCGGTATGGAAAAAAAAACCGACTGGATCGAGTTTATAGTTCGTGTGATTTACACGAACAAAAAATAGTTGTGACATTCTATGAGATGTTGATAATCGAGTCCGACGGTTTTCATCGTACAAGGAGACGGACAAAAAACCATGTGATAAATAACAATTATGTATAGGTACTCATAATAATGTATATAAGCGAGTAGTACTTACTAATATTACACTTGTGTTTTCATAGTAACTCTCGAAACGCATTGCGTTTTTTTCTTTCATTGTAACATTAAATTAACCGTGTGTATAATAACATCATATTATCGACGCTCGTTAATAATATAATAATATAGCTAATCACTGGTTTCGGAGTGAACCTGCAAAGATGGAATTAATTTCATTTAAATTTAAATCCTCCACGTGACGACGAAGGTCCGGTGGAAAAATTCGCATCGCTGTAATATTGTAATGATCGGCCGGGGATGGAGGGGGGAGGGCACAGGAGAAATACGAAAAAAATGCCTTTATTATTGCGCGACTCTTCTCCTCACGCGCGTCCTTTGCGCCGTACTATAGCTTTCTCCTCCCGTCGTCGTTCTGCTCGTCTGTTTGTTTTTTCTTCCACCGGTCGTGCACGTCTTGTTAGCGTCCTCATCTGTGCATATATATATAGTTGTAATAGTCGTACATAAATAATATAATAATATAGGTATATAATATTATATGCACGTGGAGCGTAAAAATGTTTCCTCGTCCACCGTAGTCGCCGCCGCCGCCGTTGTCTCTTGTCTGTGTGCGTGTGTGTGCATGGCCGGCGGTCGGATCGGTTTCCAATTCCTATGTATATACATATAATAATATATAGTACCTATATACATACTGTTTATGTGTAATACATGCGTATAGGGTACCCGCGATGAAAATTACTGTTATTATGACGAACGGACGATTAGTAACGGTCTGCGCCGTGCGCGCACGGCGGCGGCTACCTATTTACAATAAGGGCATTTTTTTGTTCTTCTTCTTTACATGCAGCAGTTATATATATTATACTCTTCACGAAATAATAATATTACTCAGGCATCATATACTGCATGTACGCACGCACGATGCTGTTCGACAACAGAATGTTATACTGCTGAAAGAAGGGCAAAAAAAAAAATCACTATTGGCATCTCCCACCGAGACGACGATAATATAATTTTGACCGTGAAAACGCGATTCCTGTCGGTTTTTTTGTCCGTGTGAAATCGTGGGTGCTTTTTTCGATCGTCCATTCAAGAAGAATGTGACCCTAATGCGCGAGTTGCTCGCACCACGTGTTCCTCCGGTCCACCGTCGTCTCATCGCCCGTGTACCTATACCTATATAGGTACCTCGTCATGTTATTATATATTATATTATAGTTATAATGTTATAGTCTGAACGCGCGCGCACTCGGTCCCGTCGTCGAGATATTTTCGATTTCGTTCTTCGCGAACAACGCACGAATCATGATGATTATATATGTACCGGTCGCCTCCGGGCCCTCGGATATACCTTAAGTGGGCTTGTCAGTAGGTATACTAAATAAAATAAAAATAATAATAATAAACAAAAAGAACACCGGATTTCCACGCTACTTTCTCGACCGTGTAATTTTTATTAACTTCCCCTCCCAGGGGCTTCTTGTTGTTGACGCTGCCGCTGCATATAGTTATATATATAATATATACATACAATATGTGTTTATAATACATATATATATTTATATATGTACACATTTACCTGCAGCAGCTAACTGCAGCTAACCATCTTATTTATAATTTTGTACGCAGACAACGCCGGTATACTTGACTTGAAATTCAACGAGCCAAGCACTCCCAAAATGTCAATTACATATTTTATGTTACATAACGAGTTCAGGCGTACAATAATAATATATACACAAAATAATAATAATATAATCGTCTTCCACACGCGTGCACAACTTGGCGGCTGATGTATGGCGTGAACGACATTTTTTAACGAGCTCGGTAAATTAATATAACTATATTATATAGCAAACTCGACTAATCCGATTAAAAAAAAAAAATTGTCGTTTGCTTATGTAAGTCGTGTGCAAATTGATTCGTGTCCTTATTAATATTATTAGGGTCCTATCGTGGACAAAAAAAATAAAATTATCATTTCCTCATAAATCATTGAAATTAATATTAATGTTTCGTTACAAGCAGTTTTTATCGTGTAGAAAAAATTGGCACCGTCGTAAAATTACCAATTCGTCGATCGACAGAACAAATGAAAATTGTAGAATTTTTAAGCGCAACGTTCGCTATTGCACTGCATCGTTTACTTTAAGACGGTCGGTGTTTTTTTTTTATTTTTTAAATTAATATTCTCCGTATAGAATCGTCTCGAGAATTCCAAAGTCTTGCCGTCTAGACAGTAGACACGAAGGCGTACAACACTACGCGGAGGGGTTTATATCTACGACCGAATTGGATTGTTTGTTAATTGAAATTTCCATGGGGAGGCGGCGGTCAATTCGATTACACGAAAGACCGCGGGACGGTATGCGCACGACGACGAATTTTCCCATTGCTCGTTCGCGAGTGTGTGTGTGTGTGGGGGGTCGATAGAAAAAAAAACATCATATACCTACGACCCGTAGGTATTAGGTACCATAGAGGAGGCGACCGACCGGTAAGAAGGGAAAAGACTAAAAAGTAATAAAGAAAAAAAGACAGAACGTGTATATACACAGTGTTGTAGTACGCATCTAATATAATAATACGGTATCCTCCCTGCAATTAGCAGCGAGCCTAGCTGCAGGTCTCTGGCGAAAACAAAACAAACAGACGAAATAAAAAAAATGTTCTCGAAACCGTGACTAGCGACGAGCGCCAATGTATATAATATATTATATTATATACACGGTGCGGCCGCCGACAGGGGGAACGGGTGTACATAATTATTACAGAGTTATGTTCTATCTTTTTAACGTCTCGTTAACGTCCTGACGTTAAAATTAACAGTTTCCCTCCCTTTGATCGTCCACACACACACACACACACACACACACGTACGTGTATACACATTAAGCATTATACTCACACGCGCACGCGCATACACATCACATTTATATATTATATATATATACATTTTTTCTCTATACCTTTTTCCTTTGTAAATCATCCTCTTCCTCCCTCTCACCGCGCGTGACTCAATACCGACATTTCGCAATTAAGGACATCAGTGGCGGCGGTGGCGGCGGCGGGGATAGGACGTATTGAGTCTGTGTGATTAGATCCCCCTCCCCACTACCGCCGTTCGCCGTGCGACTTAATTGATATGTCAATTTGAGACTCGTTTTCCCGCTATATACATATATATATATATATATATATAACTTATCTATATATAATATGTACGTGAAGTCGGTCGTGATCCCGAACGGGGCACTAATGAGGTGTGCTCATCGCAAAAGGTTTTTCGCCGATTTCTATCGAGGGGCACCGTCCCGGGAAACAATGCAGCCGATTTGCGGGACTTTTTTTTCTCTTTTTCCTTTTCCATTTATTTTTAAATTACCGTGTTTTCGTGCGATTCCCCGAGTAATTATTACTATCATATTATAGTCGTCGCCTCTTCCACTGTAATAATAATAATATAGTCATTTGCGTCGGTCCCTCGCGCACGCGTTATTTCATATAATATAATTTAATATAATATAAGTAGCTTAATCGGACAACGATCGTTGCACGGTTTGCCCTTAACGGAAGAATCTCCCCGTATCTCGCGTGCGTGAATATTATTAATACGCCTTTAGAGATAAAACATAATATTGCTCGTGTAGTTTCCTATAATATTGCATATAGGTACGTGTATCGATTTCCGTAAGATCGTGTGCTGTTGTTGTATAAATATTCGTTTTTGTCGCCACCGTGGCGTTGAAGTCTCGTGTATAGATGCGAAGACCGTGCGCCTCGCGTTTTAAACTCGATCTGTACGCGATAACCACTTATACCATCAGAGACCAACTATTATACCTATCTACCATAATATGCCTACACTGGGAGAACGAAAACAAAATCCGCCGATTCAACGCGCTATCGTCTCATCTTTATAATTCAATTACCAGTAGTCCGTCCGATTACACGCACGGTGTGTATTATAATATATTTACATAATAAGGACAAAAAAATAAATATCACCACCAAAAGACCTCGTCATAGTATAATATACCGCTCGCGATATTTAAAACGTTAATAATTAATGACATTTTATCTTTTGATGAGCTCGAGCGCTTAATAATGGTATATTCACTACGTCGGTACCATTATAATATACTGAATAGTGTCCATGATATTGTTTAATACGCACACACACATATATATATATATATCATATATATGTATAAACCTATATATTACTATGCGCTGTCGTAAAATAAAAATGTAAATGTGAAATCTGATACACTCGTGTATTTTTTCTCATATTTTTAAAATTATGGTCGTAATTATAATATAATATCTCTGGACCGTTAAATCCGTCATTCTATTATCGCGACTGTGTGTGTTGCACTTTACGTTGTCGTTTGAATGTTTGATGCCGAAACTCGTCAATATAATATGGTAGGTATATATGGGTATAATAAAAAAAAAGAAAAAGAAAAATTAACCGTGGGAGAAGTACGGTAATAACAATAAATCCAAACGATTTTTTCCTCGTAACAACACGTCATGACCTTGTCGTCGGCGCAATCGGTGCGTCGAGTTATCTGCACGTTATAACATTATGTCCGGTGCAGCGGTAGATAACATAATATTTTTGTCGGATTTCGGCTATTTAGTACAACGATCGTAATAATAATAAACAATATTCACGTCCGTGTCGCCCGTCATACGCACACGGAAGCGCGTTTCCACTATACCTCATGTCATATACTGCTTCGTGGTAATATAATATTTTAATATAATACAAATTTTAATACCGCATACTAGGTGTACTGTACAAAATAATATATTACCGTGTATTTTATGCGTGTAAAACTACCACGACGACGACGGTTGTGTTCGGGCACAGCACACAATAACTGGGCACGCACGTAATTATCTCTGGTCCGAATTAACGAGCCGTTCAATTTACACACACGTATATATTATATAGGTATAGTGTGTACGTATCATATTATTATAATACTCGGCTCTGGTAAACAAACACGACCGCGTGCGACGGCGGCCGCCACACTATATTATACGACTGTTGAAAATATACTATAAATAATAACAGTAGGTAATGATAAAAAAAAAAAAACCGAAAACCGCGAGAAAAATTCTCATAAAGTCATAACACACACTCGTATATTATTATAATAATAATAATAATAATAATAATAATATAATAATTAATATTATATTATTATAATGCTAGTATAGATAATTGTTTCCCTCCGCCGCGGCGAAGGCCTCCTGCGACCGTTTTTATTATTTTTAATTATAATAATATACCTACGTGTGTAAAGAGGAATATAATACTCTCAGCAATTCTCTCTCTCTCTCTCACACACACACTCTCTCGCCTCTCTGTCCACACGTTTGTAATATGAAAATACTCGTTTATCCATTTCACCGATATTAATAATATTACTTGTAAAATATGTTATAAAAATCGTCGTATATTCGACGCGATGACGGCGGTACCGATATATTTTATGCGCAATCAATAAATACCGAGGGGGGGGGGCATCCTCCGCAGCCGCATCGTAAGGTCGTATGTGTCCGTCCCATGCACATTTAGTGTGTTTACACGCACCTGTCGGCTTTGGAATAATTGGTCATTATTTCTGCGCATAAATCATCGTCGAGTTTACACACATATATAACATAATAATAATATGTATACCTGCATAAAGTGTAATAATAATATTATTATCACATATAGGTCTTGTATTATAGATATTATGTGGTGGCTTCGAGTCGTGGTGGCTAAATGAGAAACTATACGTACAGCGCGTGCACACACACACACACACACACACACATACACACCCCCGGCCTGTGTAGACTGGTAGGAAGGTTGGTATATACTCTGGTATATACGGTTATATAGGTATACTATCCGAAGGTAGTACGTGTGTCTGCAGACGTGTTTAAACTGGTTCTCGGCCTGAACGCGGCTTATTAGCAGCGGTATTATTATTATATTATATTGTATTGGTTTTCGGTTACCCGGTCACAATTACTTTTTATTTTTATATCGGCGTGAGGTGTTTCTGGTGAAATACTGAAATATGATGATAAACCGCCGCCGCCGCGAATGACCACATTACGTCTGCGGTAATCGGACCCTCGGGCCGGTTTTTGTGCGCTCGGAGTACAATATTTTTATTCGACGGGGTCACGGGGAGACAACGAACAGCTGAGAGTTATTGGTGGCGAGGGACGAGGATCGGATGGCTGCCGCGGATTCTTAGAAACAGAAAATTTGTCCGGTGGTTCTTGTCCATTCTTGTCGCCCTCGTTCGCATATTGTTCGAATCACAAGTATTGCGCGGTCGTCCGCGTCAGTCCCCATGTACACGCCAATAATAATTTATAATTTATTGTCCGAGAATTTTCGCGCCTGTATACATCCCCTCGAGTAGGAAAACGGCTCCGTCACTCGCCCTCGCTCTCTCTTATTATTTCTTTCTTTCGGATGACATACCGCGATTGGTTTTCGGCCACAAGTACCTTCACCACAATACCGCGGTTCTATACAAAAAGCATACAATACATTATTAAACCTTATATATTGTAGCTGGTACAACAGTCTGGACAAACACCCGTTCGAATTCGCGGACGGTAACGATTTTTTTTTTTTAATTTTCATATATCGCTATGTCACCGCCACCAATATGACCTATGCAACTGCCCTCGCTCGTTCTCTCTCTATCTCCATCCCTCTCTCTCTCTATCTGCTCTCTTTCTCTCCGGTATATACCTGCCTACCTACGTATAATATTATATTTACCCTAATCATTTTTGAAATCGAGAAATTTCGGTGTCAACGCTTAATTAGTAATTACCCGCGATCGATGTCAAAGTCATGCACGTGCCCACCACAATAGACCTATTGCATGTATATATAATAAAGTAATTAATAATTGTTATATTTCATTAACCGCGTGGTATATATAGCAGTAATAGTAATAGTAAATAATATAGGTATTATACATAGTATTATAGCATGACGCGGGCAACCGTGAACGTTAAATATCGAAGAATTTCAATCATAAAAATCTGTTTTCATATATTTTTTTCCGCCAAAAAACATAGATATTGAATTTTTAATGAAAAGTAACGGCTTTTATGCATGGCGAATTGGCAACGGTATATAATACCTATTCTTCGCGTCATCTGTGAGTAGTTGAGGGATTTAAAAAAAACTATATACACGCTATAATGTAATGTATATATCGATTCTTGCGTTTAATCCTTGGCCGATTTCTAATGTCATTACTCATTTTGTGTATCGATGGAACAAAAAAAAATTATCGATATATTTTAGTACAATCACGCACGTCCGTCATCCGAAAAATAAAATTCACTTCCTTCCAAACGCATATTATAATCAATATTTCATCTATTTCGTGTTATAGGTACACAATTGTACCTTAAGGTATAGTATACATCTTTTACATGCAAACGTGGTTAATTTCAACAGTTTACGAAAGGCTAAAAACTGTGATTAACGTTTAATTTTAAATGTAAATAAATTCATTCTAAAATATGAACACGCCTGAAACCGACTACTGGATCCATTAATTCACTTTCCTATACAAACCGACCGCGCAAATCGGGCCCTGGAATCTTGCGAAACATATTATAATCGACATCGATTCTTTTATTTATCGTTTCCTTTGCCGGCCGTCACCGTCGGCGTCTTGTTGCGGCACCGGTTAAACGAACCGGAATCTTCCATACATTTTGACGGATCTCCGCGAGAAACCCCTTGGATATGAAAAATAAATAAATAAATAATAGTAATTAATATAATAATCTTCGAGCCAGAGCGCAGGCACTAGTCTACAACAGCTCTCGACACTACGGTATTTATATTTTATATTATATTATTATACTTATTTCATCGTCCAGAGTTAAATATAACAACTATTCAGTCACAAGGTCGTATCTCTCCCCGGGGTCTAATCGAAGAGTAACAACGAAAATAATAGTATCTCATAATAAAATAATATAATAACGTAATGTATAGAGACAATAAACGTGCGCTAACCTTATGTCCTATATATTATGTTATACTATACCTGTACATGTTATATGCTGCTGCTGCTGCTGCCGCCGCCGCAGTGGCGCAGTGTATTGTGTATACCTCGCAGTGCATTAAATGAGCGGGGCGGGAAGAGGACAGTGTGCGGTAATTTGAGAGAGTGAAGAAAAAAGCATTGTTGGGCCGTGTCACGCATATTACAATTTATTTCACTTGACCGGAACTAGGCTGTTTCGACGGGGCACGGCTAGCGGAATGGTTTTGGAGGGGGTGTACTTAGGTGAGGGGCGGGAGCGGCGGAGTAAGTCTATTGTATATAGTCGGACGAGCACAAGCTACTGTCACATCGTACGCCCACAGTTCACGATTATGGATAAGAATATTATACTGCAGTACCTATCTATATAGTTTCCTGTTCATAGTTGGCGTTATACTGTGCAGTTACGATTGTTACGATACCGCGCACCTAGACGATTTAGATGTATATATATATATAATAACGACGGTAACTGCAGAGTGCAGACCCTATATATTATGATATTATTATGTATATTATCATTTAGAACTGGCCCGGCTAGGAAATTGAAAAGTTCTGCTTCGGAGGCTATAAGTCGGATAAGTATATATCTATATATGTATATTGTAATAACATCATAATATTATATTATAGTGTAGGTACGTAATATTTCTGACGTAACCGATGCACCAACACGTGTCGTACGCATATTATAGAAGATGGTCGTAGATAAGTCGTAAACGTATCCACAACACACACACTTTGCAGATAAATATAGTATTATATAGTCACGAAAACGTACGCTTAGGTACGCAAAACGTGTAGTGTGCATATTAAGTCGAAATCGGATAATACTCGATAATAATATGATAATGACGACGATAATAATAATAAAAAATAGTATTTTAATTTTTGCGACGTTTTCCACACATACCTACACACCGCCCGTTTATCGATTCGATAAATGTCTATATTGATACAGCGATGATCGCGACCGATCGCGCACATCAATTATTGTGTTCATCGGTCATCGGTATATTCATTTTACACGCTCGTACACAATAATATTATTATTCGTAATATGTTGTGTACCTACGCCATATAATTTATTATAAAACTCGCGTGTATAATCGTGTGCAGTAATCGGCCGATATGCATAATATTATCGTACAATATTTGGTAACTATAATAATATATTGTTATTAGGTAATATTGCGCGACGTCCACATAAATACACACCGTGTAAATCGGGGGAGTTAATAATAAATTCTTTGGGTTGCCTCCAAAACGATTTGCATTTAAACGAAAAATAATAATATAATATTAGAGGTATGACGAAAAAATAAAAAATTAAACAATACGTGCGGCGGTCGAGTCTTCGTTGTCGTCGTGGTCGTAGTCTCCTCTTCCCGCAATCCGGAGTGGTGGTGGTTGCGGCGGCGTATGTATGCTGTGGCACGTAGGTACCAGTTTTTTATAATAATAATATGTGCGCGAACGGAAGAACAATGAGACGTATGTATTATAATTACCCCTCTGCGGTCCTCGTAACAATATCATCTCGGTATATTATTATAAATTATTATTTTCCATCTATAAAAATATCGTGAACGTATCGATAGCAATAATTAAACGGTCATTAGGAATGCTCGTGTCGCCCACACGGAGTGCATATCATCATCGTATTTTTAATAATAATATTATAATAAGAAAGCTCTGACGAACAACACAATACAATAGGTAATAAGAGGCGCCCGCCCCCTCCCCCTTCCACTCTCATGCTAAACACAATTTCCGTCGAAACCTTTACATTATCTTTTAATTTTTTAACCGCGGAATATACCCATCACGAGTGATGTATCTTATTATTTTTATAATAATACTGCAGTAGGCACAGGGTGTGCGTCATCGCGGAATACTCGTCATCTATACCGTAAATCGATATTACGTCCGAAAGAACTCGATTCGAACCTCGTCCGGGGCGCCGTTCAAGTCCCCCCGTCGCGTGATGTATATACGGCTTTACCGGAAGACGCGGGAAATATTATATTATATACCTATTACATATTATTATAATATTGTAAAATATACCGGCGCGCGTTGTTTGTCGAAAAAGCGTCTCCGCAAACGCATTAACACGTGTCCGGTCGGGGCCGGATGCGCTCGGTCGGCGAAGCCATGCGCACATGCGCCTTGGGGAACACGATTTTTAAAAACTGATGGCGAAAAAGAAGAAGAAGACGACGAGAGAGATAGGGAGAGATAAACGGCACCCCTCGACCTCGCGCGAAGCCTATAATTTTCGATCGCGCGCGCCGAAGACGATGGGGCAACGGCGACGACGACGACGACGGATCTCCTCCTCGCAAATAATAATAATATAATGACTAAGTAGAAATAAAAAATATACAAAAAACAGTAAATAAACACACACTACGCACACACACACACACACACACACACACACACACGAGTTGTTAGACGCGTAACAATAATAATAATACCCTGGCAATCGTCATCGGTTTGCCGACTCGTTAGGTATTATATACACAAATATATATATATATATATAATAATAATAATATGTGGATAGGCGGTGTTGTGTATATTATTATATACGCTGCTGCTGTTGCTGCTGCTTCGGTTGCGGCAAACCGCACGACGACGGCAGAGCGAAATAGTATAATAATATAATATCATATGGAAACTACGTGCGGCTGTGCGTTGTCTGTTGGTTTTGGTGCGGTCTGTTTTCGGTTTTTATAAAATATATTCCGCTGCAAGGTCTCTCGCGATTACGAAATAAAAAAAAATATATATAAAAATCCTATTAAAACGTATATTATACTTTTCGGTTTTCACACCCGGTGCTTTATAGCTGGTGTTTTAGGTACCCGGGGCTCGGAATCGCCACTCGCCACTTGTTTTATTGCGCCATTAGCGCGGCGGCGTCCGCGCTGCAGTCGTAGGCGTACGCATTACGATTTTATTTAAATATCATTGTCATCATCAGTGTATATATATATATACACGCTGGTAGGTACCTATCATAACAATATTATATTATATAGGTATGATAAGGCCGAATGAAAATAATAATATGTCCATTTCGACGACTATCGTATCGCGACCTAGTGCCATGTTATGACAATAATAATCGAATTATCGCTCGGTATGATGTGTGTCGCCGATCGAATCAACGATTATAAATCTACGGCCGCAGCACTCTCGCCTGTCGGAATGGTATTGTGTGTTGGGTCGCGTTTTTCGGCTGGTTACCCGATGGTTATTCTTTTTTATATATTTTTTACTTTTTATTACTTTTTTTTAGAAATCGACCCGCGCCATTTACCCACCTACCTACATATAATATGCATGTATATATATATATACACCAATATTGCGCGCGGCACCCATTGTTAACGATTATAATATTATATTATATTATACAGTACGGGTAATGATGTTTCGATAATGAAATTTAGTTTTACGAAAGCGGCGGACCCGGGTGAGTGTCGGTGGGGTGGTGGTAGAGGACGCCGCCGCCGCCGAAGACCGTTTAATCCGCCGAGTTAATTTCCGAACACAATGGGGTAACCTGTACATACGTAGTTATTATGATTTTTTTCCATCCGTATTCGCGATACGAAACGCAGCACACAACACTACTTGTTTTTACTTGCGCGTCCGATACACGCATTTATTAAACGGTTATTTTTTTTTTGCTTTATTATAAGCCGAACAAATGTGAAAATATACTCCGATAAGTATATAATATTCTCGCGTGATTTTTCACGGCGATTGGCCCGCGGTGGAGCTCGTTTCTTGACCGTGCAATTCGAACGAGTTCGTTAAAACGGGATTACTAGGTATATATTATTATTATTATACGAAGATAGAACATAGCCTAACATAGCCTAACCTCCGCTATGTGTACAGCGCTCATTAACAATATACACGGCCCGAAACACGTAACCGTATAATAATATAATAGGTATACAATATACATACACACACACACTATTTGTCTAAAATATTACGTACGCGGTACGCCGAACGCGGCTTGCAACGATAATAATAATAATAATAATAATAAAAATACGGCAGTCTACTTGTTTCTTATTAAAGGTGACTCCAAACCGTTCTCTACAGGACGATTCCCTTATTTTTCGTCAGTAACGCAGTTATTGAGTTCCAAAATTTTTAAATACTTTACCAAACTTCTGTTTTTCAAACGAGAACCTCTATTTACTGGATATTTTTTTTGAAATACTTGGCGTATACCCAAAATACAAAAGTTCAAACGACTAGACATTTTGAATGGCTGAATTATTGAAGAAAAAACTGTGAATCACCCTGTATATAATATACTTGATATACGGCAATCGCATATTTCTCGTGCACCGTGCGTTTAAAATGCATACCACGTGCGTTCTGCGAGCTTATGGTCGTCTAAATTTAACATTTTGCGAAATAACAATAACAATATTATCATTATTATTATGATTATTATACATCATGCGCTGCGAGTTTTACGGTCGATTCGGTTGTAAAATATTGTTGCACGACGTACGCAAAATACTAGCAAACTGACTTACGCGATTAACGCGTAAAAGTTGGACGGCGGAATTCGTTCGACTTGTCGAGTCGGTCGGTGGTGGTGGCGTCGGTGGGTCGCAATCCGTTTAACGAAAACAATAATCGTCAATTAACAACTCAACTTGAGTCTAAACGAGTCGCCGCCGCGCCGACAAAATCGGTAAATTGTGTCGCGAGTTTTGTGTTTATTATTATTGTTATAAATTCAGTGGATAAAAGTATAGTGACGGTAATGATATTTTTTATCCGGCTGTGACACTAGTTTTTCCGTCGTAAATAAGCGAAAATCCTCGATACACACACCGAAAGCGCGCAACTACTGTTTTCAAGCGATTACATCACTTCCCAATATTGTATGATAAATATTTTTACCTAAACTCAAATGGATGAGATTAACATTGTAGATTTAAAAAAAAACCGTACATATTCCAACAATGTATAAATTACTGAAACGACATAATTATTAATTCATAGTTGCCGTAATTGCAAGACTCGTGTCTTAAAAAAATGTAAATCATTGTGACGGCCACGGGCAGATCGACAGTCTGGCTCGGGGTTTTCTTCCCAGGGCTCATATTATTATAGATTATAAATTATAATAATTAATAATAATAAATTGAGAAAATGTAGCAACCCTCATGATACAAGTGCGTATAGCGACGATCGCAACACTATGCATCGAAATCACTGTGACTGTAATTATTGTTATCGTTATTAGTTATTACTGCGCACAAATCGTAAATATCGTAATATCATCGTGTTGATCGATAACTGATTTACAACGAGACCAACAATCCGGACGCATAATATTAAAATAATTATACATTATAATATGCTTGGAGGCGCCATTGCCACCACTGTCCAGCAGTGGCGACGACGTGCGATATCACCACTGACGATAATATTATAGCATACCTAGTTTATTATTATTATTATTATTATTATTATTATTATTACGGAGTAACGTGACCGGTATCGTTCGTGAGAAAGATAAACGAACCCGACAGCTATTTTAATCTGGAACGGACGGGCTATTGGGACGTGGGCACACCGACTGCCCGCAGTTTATGTTATATTATTATTATAATGATATTATGTAAACCGTACTATGTGTAGTGGAAAAAAAACAACGACGACGACAACGACGGAATTACACCAGAACATTATAATATTATTATTATTATTATGCGAGAGTAGCTAGCTGGATCTCCGACGTCCTGGGCCTGGCGTACCGTCGTCGGACGTTGAATAATAATAATAATAATAGTAATATATTATAATAATATTATACCTAATAATAATATAATACGATCCGAGAGACCGATATTATAATATTTTTACGGAAAATACCTACGATGTTTTGCAATTACCGCGTTATACCGTGCATCCGCGCGCCGTGGAACGGACACATGCACACGCGAGATTAGAATATCATTATAATAATAATAATTCCGAATATTATGCTTGTATTGTATTATTATTATTATTTTTTTTAAAAATATTTTCTCCGCACTACCGATTCACACAGCGAGGACGTATATAATAATAAAAAAAAAATCGTAAATGCGAAGAAAAATAACTTGACGAAAAAAATATATAAGCTATTTTATTATTTTATTTTTTTACGTTTGAATTCGTCGAATGCGTCGAATATACGTGTATAATATATACAAGTCATGCACTTGACCTTTTTTTCGAAATCAGCATAGTCCCACTCCACTCTGATACGGTGGGGGAGGGGTTGACTTCCCTGTTCGAGTGGAGTGTAATTCCGCCGCCGCTGTTACTGAGCACTCTCGAATTGCGCCTGTACGTCGTCGCTGGGGAGAAAATAATACGATTATAATATTATAATATATTACCTATAGGTTTACATGACTCCCTATTTGACGATCATCGTCTTAAGTTACGTCTGAATGATAAAATAAGTCGCTAAAAATCTTTTTGGAAATAGTACGCACCATATTGGTTGATATAAGCGGAGACTTCGGGGAAGGGGTTGGCTTAAGTCCGTTTACAACTATAGACAACGGATTCATGACACGTGGCCGAGTCATCACTAAACATATTATTTTCTGACGTGAACCGACAATAATATATCGTAAAACGGTTCGCGAGTATAATGTCGACTGTGTGTACGCTTCTTACCGCGATACAACCATGTTACGCCTGTAAAATATAATATAATAATATTATACCTGCGGACTTTCCTTTCCGATTATCGCAAGTACCGTAACCGCTGAAACGACGACGTACAGTAATAAATAATAATAACGATAATAACAGGTAATGATAATAATAATTATTATCGTTATGATAGTTCATTGTTGTCGTCGTTGTTATTGTTTTTTTTTCCGTCTTTTAGAGTAATAAACCACGACGTCCGTCACGGTCGACCTTTTCCGACTTTACCGGCGCAACGACACCCCGGTCGCGGTATAGGGTTAAGGTGCTCCCCCGTGGTTTGGTATACCGTAGTTATCGTCGCATTCTTTAACAAATTTGGCGAATAGTCCACGAATCGCATCCTGTATTGATATAAATATGATATTTTAAGTAGGTAGGTATAGGTATGATTTAGCTCGCATCAAACTATAACATTGGTTTTTTTCACTCTGTCCGGTTTAAAATTAGAAGCTGCTTCACTTTCACTCGGCTTGCATATTATTTGTTTATTTTATCAGACATCATCATCATATTGGCAGACTGGCGGCATACCTCAGCGTATTTTACTATTAATTGTGTACCCTCCTGAACCCTCCTCAGTCATCACTGCAGTTGTTTTATATTGCACGCGGGTTTTAACAGCGATCAGCGGCGGTTATATCATTGTACGCCGTTTTAAAACCGTCGACGTCCGCGGTAGAAACGTGGTGTGTTATATACCTGTACCACGGTTGTCCGCATGCACAATAATATTGTGTAGGTATATCATTATTTCCTTCTCCTCCGCTGATATTCGAATCACACTGCTTCGTATGCTGCTCACGGAAATGCCAAACGTCCGATTTATCTACTCCACCGCGCATACGATATACATAATAAATATTATTTATATAATGTACACGATGTTAAAATATACGAACGCGAGTTACGTCGACGATAGGAGCGCGCATTTCGTTATAACAATAATATCGTATATATATATATATATGTGTGTGTGTAGATACACCTACCTTATAATATATTATATTATTATTATTACATTATTATTGTGCTGCGGCCGACGATGGTAAAAATTCCGTAGCAGTACACCTCAATGGGAAGAAGAGATTTAATACACACAACTCGCCATTGAACACAGTTTACGACGGCGGTGTATTATATTATTATTATTATCGTACGCATATAACTAGTTTTCTAGTATTTTATTCGACGCGTTATTATTCCATATAATATTATTATAAAAGCCCGTGATGGCGCCTTCGCCGTCGTCGTCGTCGTATGATGCTACCCGTGTATAATAATATAATATGCGTTTGTATAACGATTGGGTTGTAAAAATAAATAGGTAAAAACGTTGTACTATACACACAAAAGCCATATAAAAAATATAATAGCAGTCAACGAATGTGCACCTATATAATATTATAATGCATATAATATGTTATATACGCATATATTATGCACTCGAGGCTGTCATTAGATCCGTTGAAATAAAAAAAAAATTGTAATTGAAATACACGTAAATATGTAATAATATAATACATGGGACGTACTGTAGGTACCTATATAGTTGTAAAACCTTTTTTTTCAGCCCGTTATTGTGTTATTCGTTACTTCCAAATCAACCGACTTTAATCTCCAGCGTACACAAATATTATGCAAATCACAACGGTCACAAAATCAAATTATTCTAATTAAATTGTTTCAAACTCTGCAGGGATAGAAATATTGGTACAACAATAATAATAATACAATAGGTTTAAAGTTTTAATTCTAAGTTTATCAGAGATCCTGAACGGACTGGTACGGATGATAGACTTATCGGCGGCAGCGTTGATGTAATAAATAATAATAACATTGAGTCGATTCATGATTACGGGCGCGCGCACAGACTGGCAAGACGGAGTTTTATCGTTTTAATAATAATATTATTATGTCGTCGCGATGGATAACGCGATTTCGAGGACAACTACCACGGTATACGGACGTTTTTACTGTTTACCATAATATAAAACCATGTGGTTAGACGACTTGGATAAAACGTGTCACACGTCATATTATTATTATTACTATTGTGTCCCTAGTTACCTACGATTGTGAATATTATTTTCGTCTTCTACGCGTTCATCGAGAGTGTTTATCGTCGCTCCATTATGTTCGAGAGGTCTCCCCCTCCACCCCCACTCGCCTCTGGGCTCGTTATGGTTAACCCCTATGACCTGTACAATAACAATGCATAAGAATATATATTTTTTCATAGAGGTAATATTACCATTATTCTTAAATTTTAATACTCAGCACGAACACCTTGCCCAGGTGACAAATGTCGAGTTCACTTCTTTTATTTTCTGGACGGCGTGTTACACGAGTCACTGAAATAATCACGTGGTATCAATATATTAACATAAATTATACGTACTGGATACTGCAGTATTATGTAATATATATACATTAATATACAGTATAATATAATATTATTCGTTATCTGTCTCGGGCTTCGTTGAATTTATTAATGTTATAGGTAATATTGTTGTACAGTACCTATGCGTTTAATTCGGCTATAAAATGTAAAATAAATGTCGCACATACCATGGTTGTGGCGTTCAAAATATTATATTACACCTAGCTTTCAACGGTGGGTGACTTACCAGCATCGTCCACGACTATGGTGCAGCAGTGCGCGTAATAATTCGGAGAGCAAACTTTTTAGCCCCTCGTTGCCAAAAACCGCGAGCGGCGGGGAACCTGCGTCGTCTTCAACGGGCTCATGGGAATACGTCCATTAAGACAGACATATTAAAATAAATTTAATTTAGGTTTTTTACCAACCTTTTTGTTGGTATTTTTGTGTTTTTTTTGCTTTCGTCGTTTCCACGGCAAAATGGTGTCCGCCAATGGTATACCGACCGGAAGTCCGGCCATGGCTGCCGCCGCCGAGTGGGTGCCCCCTCCCCTGTGGTCGACGTCGCCGCAGGTGTATACGCGTATCGTGCGCGCTGGTCAAATTTCCGTTTCGCAAAACGTATTCGAAAACCATTTTTTTTTTCACTATTAAAAAAAAATTTCTCGAAAAAAATACCAATCACGACGTACTATATACCCTTTGCGCGTTATAACACCGTCGCTAAACCGCAATCGCTCCCCTCGAATATGCTTTACATTGTCGGTCGTCTACACAATATAGGCACTGTCTTAAAATATATTATCTACAATATATACATAAGTGGTGTAGTGTTTCACCCAAGAAACCGATACGAAACGGCGGTATTTACTATAATAATATAATATAGTCTTATAATATCTCCCCCCTCTGCGTAGACATTTATTTATATTATATAGGTGCATATCATGCTTATAATACGCTTGCCTATATATTATGACGTATATATATAAACGAAAACCTACATAAACTTACCGCACCTATCTTTGCTTTATAGTGTTGTTTTTGTTTTCGCCACCACGTCTCGTCGTCGTAGTGTTATATGCTCCCCGGCTGCCTGCTAAGGGGGTGGAAAGAAGGGAGTGTGAACGAGAGAGTGAGAGACTGCATCGACAGAGTCGGTGTGCGAGACAGAGATATTATAAAGAGAGAAAATGTGATAAAGAAGAGAGGGAGAGAGATTTATAGAACGAGGCGAGGTGGACGGGGTTCTTCTTACGAGCCGTCGTTGTTTTTCATACAAATCGTCTCATTCCGCCACCGCCACTGTCGCCCCTCGCCGACGCCGCCTGTTTTCCACGAGAAGAAAACTACTTTTTCCGCCTCTTGAATACCCGATGGGAATTTATTATTAATACCGACGGCGTCTCCGCAATTTTAAAATATTCTCCCCATATTTATACCGTTTGTCCCACCACGCCCAATTGTCGTATTTTATATTATTATCTATATGTATAATGTATATAATATAATGATATATGTATATATAAGAGATGCCCGCGAAAATTGCCGTCTTCTTAATGATCGTATAATAATATTATCACTGCCGTTATCTTATTTGCAAACCGTTTATTGTATATACAAAATACATTATTGTGTATAATATAGCGAAATTGGGAGAAAAAAATAACACGAGTAACCATACTATGGCTGCAACATCACGTTGCCTCCCTTCGATCATAAAATCTTATTAGCCATTTCATATTTGTATTGCTGTTGTTTATTAACGCACCCTCTTTCGATTCGTTTATACTAATTACGAATTTTTATTTATTTTTTGTTACAGATAAACCAGAAAATTACCAACCGCCGCCGCCGCAGTCGTCGTCGACTGCAATGCTGGACTTAAACCCATCTGCTTCTTCTTGTCTGTAATTTTAAACGATAAATACTACTTGTAATTATAATATATTGTGTAAATCGAATTATTTTGTAAATAACCTCCGTTGTTATTTCATTTACGTTTTGTTTTAATTTTATATAGATTTTATACAAGCCTATTTTTTTTTTCAAAAAATATTCATTTAATATTTTTTTTTAACCTTCGTTAAAAATGACATACAGGCTAGACATTTTTTAAAAGACTGAAATGGCCTTGAGAGGTTTCATTTTTCCTTGTAGCTAATAAAAAGCCATATTTTTATAATGAAAAAAAAAATACAATGTATTCGGGGGACATTATCCTTTTTTTTTGTATTATATAAAATTGTTAGCGCTTATAATATTATGATGCACTCGATAGGTTAACCGTCGTCGGTTAAATTTTCAATTATTGATCCTGTTCGTCTGTTATTTTGATGATGTTAATGTATAGGCTCGGTCGGATCGTCGGCGTTGAAAAGTTCCTGTAATTTTAATTTCTTCTATAGTAAAAATATTTGAAAAAAAAAATTTAAAATTAAACATTTAAACATATACCGGTGCTTTTTAGAGTCTAGCGACCTAAAACTATAGCTCGACGTTGTGTAATTATTATTATTATATTATTATTATTATTATTATTATTATTATTATTATACTGTTATCGAATTTTTTTGTAAATTTTTTTATACTAACCCAGCGTGTACTTAAAAAACGGACTGGCTCTAAATGCTTAACAGATATGGGAAACCTATTCTCCCCTCGTGTAACTATATTTCCCTCTGTTATTGTATTATAAGTGTTTAGTCTCTATGTGATTTATTTTGTATTATATATATTAGACGCACATTTAATGATGTATTTAATGATGTGTATAAAAAAATAGCTTTAATAAAAAGTCATAATTTATAATGCTCAAAATTTTTGTTTGAATTTTTTTCTATTGCGTTGTGACGTCTTTTTGGGCAGATTTGAAAAAGTGACCTCCTCTTCCTCCTCTTCCAGCACCTCATCGTCATCCGATCAAGCTTTGTCTTTACGTCGAACTACATCACATCGAAGACAATACCTACGTTCAATATACAATTTATATCGGTAGTATGGACGGTTCACGTGGTTGTACCGACCAACGCTTCGAGGATGTACCTCACACTATACAATGGTTACCTAGAAAACACTATATATATCTATATGATAGCGGTCGACTAGGAAAAAACCGCCACCGTCTCTGCAGCAGTATACTACTATAGGTACACATTGAGATTATCGGCGTGTCCGTCCGTGACATTAAAACTATACACGCGTTATAATGGGTAATATTATTATTATTATTATTGTAATACCATTTTATCGTCAGAGGTTATGCGTCGCGACAGTCGGATAATGTCAGTAGTGGAGCCGGCCTAGGGGACCGCGGGAGCGCTTCTCCCCGATGTATATATATATAGGACGTTGGATTTTTCTCATCCGCAAGTGGAGGTATATACCTAACCCGTGTACCGAGGTATAAACACCACCTACACAACGATCGTCGATTCGGCTTCCGGGCGTTTTTTTGATTTGTATGAACACACACTGCACACATTTATAATAATATTATACAATGTTATTACACGAGCGTTATTATTGCTGTATCATTGTCCGGGGGTTGGCCTCCGGCGGAATTAACGCACGGCATTATTATAGCAGCGCAATAACGAATCTTACGGAATATAATAAGAGTGTGTATGTGTGTGTGTGTGTGTAATATAATATTAATATGTACATCAGCCGGCCACTATATTATAGGTACGACCCCGCGGCGCAATTAACAATATTACCGTATTACAATTTGTATATAATATAATATTGTTATATCGTTGTATAAAATATTGCCGTGACCGTTTCACCTACGATATAGGTACCTACTTATAATGTGTATACATAAACAAGACTTATAAGTAAGTATACGGATTAATATTATGTTGAAAACATTTATATTAATATAATATCATTATTATCAATGTGAAAAACAATGTCCACGACATAATAATATTATTATTATTATATTATAACGGCGCCTACCGTTAAAGGTACACGACATTGGTGTATTACATAAACACGTAATATTTACAAACGGCCATTATAATAATATAGTATATAGGTCGAAGGTCTTGGCGGGCACACGCGCTGCAGTATCCTACGCCTTTGACGTTTCAGTTTCGGCTACTTAAAAAAAAGTCTTTTGCTTAAAGTTTCGCAACGGCCAGCTCCTGCCCCGTCTCGAATTATATAGGTAAGTAGCAGTTGCAACCGAACCTAATAAATTGCGATGAGGTCATGACGACGGAGATGTGCTCTGGAGGAGATGGGAACGCTTAGCGATCTATATATTTTCGTTTCATTTTTTATCACTTCTTAATCGCACGAAAACGAGTGTGAACCCCGCGGCGTAAGCTGCGAATATAAAAGATTAACGAAAGCCCATTAATAAGGGCGATTGTAAACTCTCCCGATTTTAATGGCATGTAAACTCTCCCGATGGTAAACTCTCGCGGGTCTAGTCCAATACTACCTGACGGGAACATGTAAACTCTCCCGGGTCTACTTCAGCACTACTAAGCTAGAGGAGCATGGGAAATTATTCGTATAACAGAGTTGGTAACACTAAAATAATTTTGTTAATAATAAAAATCATTGTTGCTGTGAGCTATAATATATTATAGTCAAAATACTACTTTTTATGGTAATTGGAACACACTGATTTGAAAAAACTTAAGGTATAAATAATTAATAATTAAATAGAAAATATAGGTTAACAGTAATACAATTGATAGAAAAATTTTAAATGACATTCACAATCTCTGCTGTTAAGGCAATTTATAGAGTAGCAATAACATTTAAAACAACTCGGGAGAGTTTACGCATTACCTTCAGGTAAACATAATATTGACCCGGGAGAGTTTACACATTTCGTTCAAGGTAAACATAAAGTTTACCCGGGAGATTTTACACATTTCTTTCAGTGTACATAGATGGACCCGGGAGAGTTTACCACCGCCCATTAATAATAATAATTTTATAATATTATTTGTCGTGTCGGAGCTGATAATGCGTTTGACTCCTGCTATATAACTATATTATATGATACGAAATAAGTTTGACAGATTATTATATGCGATATGACGTGTACATGATAGTAATATATAGGTAACATCACTGCAATCAGGGATGTTGGCTTGGGTCTTAGTTCTTAGATATGCATTTTTAAGTAAATTGTTTGACATTTGCCAATATCGTTTGTATATTATACAGTAGCTATCTTGTGCAATGCGTAAATACTTTTTTGTCACACCTGCACCGAAAGTTTGGTTTTCGACCACGGCTGAAGCGTTCGAAAGCATCCTTTTTCCGTCCAGCGGGCGGAAAAGAGGAAATCCCCAAAAGTGCCGGGCGGAAAAGAGGAATTCCCCAAAAGTGCCGGGCGGAAAAGAGGAAATCCCCAAAAGTGCCGGGCGGAAAAGAAGAAATCCCCAAAAGTGCCGGCCGCCGGGCGCGTATCCCCTGCACAACCAGAAACTAAAATGTATACCTACCACGGTCCTTCCAAAACATAAACTTTTGGTTACATCTTACATTTATAGTATAACCTCCTTGCATGCCGCATTAAAATTTAAACATATTTTGTAGAATAGTCTATAATTGTTGCATAGATCCCTGCATAACCTTTTCCATGAACGCAGGGGCGTGACAAAAAATAGTATGTGTGGCTCGCGCGGGAAGGCCATTTCCCGCCCTTGCCACACAATATACTATTTTCTTTTGGTGTAAGTACCTACTTGTATGTTTTTTTCGATCGAATGGATTATAGGTATTAACAATAAAGACTTTTTTTTTTAGATATTAAACCATCAAAATATAATATACAAACTAGTTTTTAAATTTTCCTCCCGTTGTTTCTATATGTACAGCTCATTGACTGAATCGCATAATTAATCGTAAACCATATTTAATGAGTTTGAACTTTGCAAAGCATGGTAGTAGATTTTATTTTTTAATTTGTAACACAAAAGAAAACAGTGTATTATCTATGAACGCAGAAAATTGTATAAGTGTAGGCCATTATTAGGTAAAGGCAACCCAGGATTAAGGAGGTAGGGGTGGATTCGGTACCGAGGCTATCTATGATTAATAAATATAGGTATACCTAATATTGAAGTATAATATTACCTTTTAGTAATTTTACTCGTACTAAATATAACTACTAGGTAAATAATTTATAAAAATGTACCTCATATATCATATATGCAAAAGTAAAAAAATAAGTAGAAATCTATAGTAATACTTTTAAAAAATTTTGAATGTACATCTTACATAAAAATTACCTTGCTAGTATCTTGTATCTAGATACCTTTATTTAATTATCTGCCCGCGTCCCAGCATGCAGATTATAACATCTGTTTATTGTTATTGCATGTGATTTATACCATATAATGTTTGTTTTTTCTACCAGACACTATACTATATAGTATTCCTGAGACGGTAAAATTATTCTTGGCTTACGTTCCGGGAGTATTTTTAAACGATGCAAAAACATATTGCACGCCACGGTTTTTTTCATACTAAACTCATAAAAATGTATAAAATATCATAAAAATTAGATAAAACGAGTATATAATTATAGACTATGACTATTTACAGTAGATATAGGTACCTCTATGTACATTAATATAACGGAATTATACTATATTTGTTCAACCTTGTTGCTCTGTATATGTGTTTTAAGGATCATCCTCATATAATAATATAATCGTCGGTAAGTACGATGGTTATAACGTGCAAAAACGTGATATTTCATACTTAATGAACGGACAAACTCAAATTAACCTGGAAAAATATTAGCGCAAAGGTCAAGATTGTCATTAAGGTATAATAATAATATATAGGTATATAATACGCATAATGACTCGTTTTTCAATTTTTTTTTTACGTCGATGGTTCGGACATAACATTATTTGCCCCCTTAACGACTTCAGCACGCGGTAGGTAGGTATATATATTTTAATTATTTAATAATATACCAATTACCTAATGGTGTACGCATTTTGAATAAAAACAAAATAATATAATAATTACGTTTTTTCGTCATTGCGGGCCCGCGACAAGAGACGACACTTAATGAACCCATCAATATACCGTTTTGGGTTGAATTTATTACCCGCAATAAATAACAAATTGTTATTCGTAATTGATTGAATTTCTTAACAATATTTGTATACATAATATATTATATAAAAGGCAACAAAAAAAGCCCTATGGTAAACGTTTTATCGTGCGACTTTTAGACCCTTCGTCGTTTTGAAATATTAAAATATAGCGAAATGTTCATTTCAGACGATGTCGCATCGTGATATATATATATATATATATGTGTATGCGACGACATGATAATAATAATATAATATTTATATCGTATATTTTCTCATAAATTTGATGAGGTACTATTTTACGTCTACGTCGTCATCGTCGTCGTCGTCGTCAACTTATATACCTAGGCTAACCTACTATTTTATCGTTTGTCATAATACTATAGGTATATGAATAAATAATTTATTTTACCTACCTATAATATTATGTACATGGAAGGCGACGGACTAACTGCAGTGCGGATTGAAGTTTGACATATTATGCATTCGGTCGATAAGTATGTAGATACCTTACTTATACCGCATAATGAGCTGTAATAATATTTAATTATTATTGATTGAACGTTAAGCAAGAATCTCGTACTTATTATTATTTAAAAAAAAATCATATAAGCCTTTTATTATTTTTAAATTAAAAATTGCAAGTGGGTAACAACTAACAACCCATACATGGATTTTAGAGTACAATAATAGTATACAATATCGTGTTATATATTACTTTAATATTATTTTACCTTAGACGTATTTCTTTGCTATGACATGTCTGCCCATTTCATAAACTATATACAAATTTATACATATACATATTCTTCGTGTATACGTTTTCTCTTTCGATATAATTCATATAATATATATGATTATATTATGTATACACTTACGAATATTAATGTTCTTAAAATAGTTATGATAATAATATCTAAATAAATAAATAAAAAATCCACATACTACGAGCACTATAGGTACTATCTACTATACCTATACCAAAACAACTCAATTGCGAAAAATAGATTATAATAGTATTCCTATAGGGAATTACTGCAGAAGTAATAATTTCGTAATCAAATCGACAACCCCTACGAAGAAGGACGTAACTCAATTTTTCATTTTTTTGTTTTCTTTAAAATCGATACTTACTACTGTTTTTGTAATATTTTTACGTTCGACATAATATTATAATATCGTAATACGAGTTACGTTGTACATACATATTTTTTTACCGGCGTTTGTGCGAGTATCGGCGCGGAAACTCGATTACCTATGATAAAAAATACGGTTTAAAAAAAAAAAATATGTAACTCGTTCAGTTTCGCCAAGGCAGTTCTCATGGATTCTCGTCCGGTGCTGCAGTTATTATAGGTACCTATATAATATATCTCCACTTCATGGGCAACAATAATATTCCGGTCCGCAGTCTTGATCACTTTATAATTATTGTTCAGACAATAATCGTTGCAGTTATTTATAAACACTGCAGAGGCAAACAGCGGCGTAGCATTATCGTGAGGAAATACTCAGATTTGTTAGAAATGCCACTGTAATTGATAACAACGTTGGATAATATAAAAAAAATATACAATAAATATAATAGGTATATAATATGACATGGTGACTTTGTACCGCAGTCGATGACTTATAGCTGGGTATACTCGAGACCAGTAACGTATATAAATAAGGGGGGACTTGTGATGTATGGATTGCCCCCCCCCCTTTTTGGAGTTTTTTAACGGCGGGTTTTCATAAACTATTTATTATCCTCGGGCGTATTGATAGGTAATTAATTTGTTGTTATAACGGCGCTTCCAGAAGTAGTGATAACTTATGAGGATATATCAGGCCATATTTGTGTAAACTATCTGATCGGCATATAATAAGTATCAGACTTGGGTAGTATTCGGAATACTTTTTTAACGTCCAATATTAATTTGAACATAATTTATAACTAATAGATACCTAGCCAGATATAGGTATGTATTATCGAGATTATAGTAATATTCATTTGAAAACACAAAATTGAAAAAGTAATATTTTTGATATTGAAATCGAAATCTAAATCTACTAAAAATAAAGTATTCGAAAAATATTTGTAATACTTTTTGTGAAGTATTCCAAATACTTAGAAATATTATAATCATAAAGTATTCGAATACATATTCTGAATACTTTTTTTTTAAGTATTCGGAATATGTTTTTGAAATGCTTTTAAAAAGTATTTTACCCAAGTCTGATAAGCATATCTATATATACTGTGCCGTAATCAGCAATTCATTCTGGAAGATGGTGTTAATTTTTAAATATTATAACATTTTAATACCTATTATTATGTGTCTTAATCTCCTTTTATTCATTTATTCACCTTTTGTCCATAAACATAAATTCGGTGTCATGAAAATATATTACTTGTACTGTCAATATTATTATATACTGCACAATATACAATTCATATAGGTTACATATATGTAACATATTGACATATATTATAATAATATAAAGTTCGGGATATGTTCACAATAAGGGCCCCACTGTACATAATATGATTTCCAAATTTCCAATCAATTTGGGCCAAATCCAAAATGTCTTATACAATTCCCGAGACCATCCGCACACGGACCTGGATCGATGACGTGTACGTTTTGCACTGCAATAAACGAAACATGAATCAGATACAGCGAAAAAACAAAACCACGTCCACTGCAGACAGCTGAAACAATACAATAATCATAATAACATAATATGATCGTAATAATAATAATATTTATTTACCAACAGCAAAATTGTTGATACAATTGAGATTACATGCAATATTAGTTATTACAAGGCTGGTCTACTCACTGGTGTAAGGTTCAAGACTGAACAATAAATATAAACTAAAAATAATTATACAATACATTTTTCAATTAATTTATATATCACCTATATACCTAAATACAATATTTTTACATAAAAAAAATCCTCAAACTTTACACTATCAATGGAGTGTTTATTAGTTATTACTTATAACCAAAAACACAAGTTTATTATTAAAACGATAAGTTAATTTTTAACCAGATACAAATATTGACACACACTGGATACACTTATTAAATTTGGTTCTCACTTTAGAGATTACAATCCCACTTAAACTCTTATATCTAGCAAGATGAGCATCTACTGTGTATATACTTAATTAATTCCTCATACATAAACATAAATTAAATATACATCATTGTTTGTAATACATGAGGTATTCAGATTAGACGGACAATATATCCATTAAAAATATAACTACTACGGTAGTATATATCTTTGGTTTGAAAAATATAAATTTTAAAAGTGAATTCATTGCAAGTTGCAACCTTTAGTTTATTTATATGAACATTATTTATGCTCTGTTCCAAAAAAGTAACCCATTACTTATAATGGATTGAACCAAACTTACAAGAGGAATAACTCTTAATTTTGGTTACAAAATATTTTTGAAAAAAATCACTACCAAAAATTCTAAAAATATAAGAAATTGTTCTTAAATATTGTTGAAGATTCTATTTTCCTGCATTTTTATCAATACCCAAGTATTTTCCAGATTTACATTTTTTCAAATATATCCTTCAAATTATTTCGACTAGATGTCATATTATTGTACACGACTATTTTATACCTGGACATATCAATATTCTATTTCCATTTACTAAAATGCGAATAACAAGATTTATCAAAGTTGTTAGTTCCAGAGAGTTATCGTCTAACCGTTGTTTAACTAATGGTAAACCAGTATACCTACACGATATATAATATAATACAATCGCAATAACTACAGAAAGAATTAGGTATTTGACTACTGTTTTTTTTTCGGGGGGATGGTTCTTATCGGTCGTCCGTGCCAGACTGAAATATAATTATATATTATCTTATACGGTATATATATTTAGTGTTTATCTATTATTACATGCCGTGGTGATGTATTCTCGTTTCTCACATCAATAATATATTATATTGCTGCTGGTGGTGTACCTACTCGCCTAGCCTGTTATATACGCCGTCTGGTTAAGTCATTTTCAGCCAATTACCGCGTCGCACACGGCGCAGCCACCGCTGCCGGGATAATTGGGACTACTAGTAGTTTTTCGCTCCTCTAATTTTTATTTTTTTTCTCTGTTCCATTGCCAATTTACTAGCTGTATAATAGTAGTTGTCTGCGTGTACCACGCTCGTCTGATGCGACGACAATAAGCTGCCAACACACTCGAGACACGTATATAGCATACTATCGCGGCGATCGCCTTTAATATATATATATATATATATATATATATTAATATTGAGCATATACGTTCGTTTAAATGTAATATACGACGACCACTGCTGCTGCAGCTGCGCTCTTTTCGTGTTTTCGACGACGCTATCTTGTCATTATTACGAGAACACGAGAAGAAGTCGTCCGCTGCGGCGTAATGTTCGCGCGTGTTTGTCGATTTAAAATTTTTATTATTTTTTTTTTTTAGAATTTCGGTTTGAATTTCAAAAGAACAATGTCATTTTGCTTTTGACAACCCGTTGTCGTTGAACTTTTAACGACTTGTCGTTTGAGATTCTGATATAGGAGAAAGGTGGTCAGAGTGAGAGAGAGGGAGAGAGATCGACCAGAGCTATTGACTTGACAATATTATGATGATGATGATGTGTTTTATTTTTAGATAATATACATTTATATTTTTTAGAAAACACCTCGAACGCTCCAATATATATGTATAGTTTCGCGAGTAAACTTTTAAATTGAATACTATACCTATATCTATATACATCAGACTTATAAAATCATAAACTTACAGGCAACTTTCTAGCAAATCCGGCATCATATTGAGCTCTGGATCACTTATCGCATAATATAATATTATAATCGTAGGTACCGTCCGTCCCAATTAGAAATAATATAACAGTATAATATACATGCACCGCCTGCAAAGTTCCGTGGCGCCGGAATGAGCGAAACTCTATAATATATATTATAATATATAAACGAGTGTGCCCAAAATAGGAATCTATGACCGGACGGCTTTTTTGAAATAAATTATTTACTTGTAAATGCAGTAAATATGTCCGTGAAAGCGTGACACGTCGCTACAAAAAAAAAGTATAAACCATAAGTATTGATTTTGTTTTTTTGTCCATTACACTTAGGACTATAATACACATAATATTATAATAATAAAAGGTTTGTATACGAATTTGGCAATACTGTTTAGCCTGTTTAGGTATTTTCTTAATAAAATAACGATGTTTATTTTATAAACGTATATATTGTCTGCGTTTATAATATACGTTTTATAGTAATATATAATAATATAAACAGCTATATATTGTATACCCGATACATGTTTTTAAGCTGTTTGGCGTATAATTTCGTGTTACACTGTAATATATGTATTTGCACATTGTATAAATGGTCTGTTCTAAGACTATATACATTATACTATATTATTATTTAGTATTGTCGATAATCGAATATTCACAGGTATATTCACAGATATATTCTATATATAATAATATGTAGTTGTCATCGACACGGGCGCGGCAAACGAGACTATGGCAAAATGAACAAAAGATTTTTTTTACTAATCACAACGATACCGGTGAACTATATACATTATACAGGCTGTAACGGAAAGAACTTTCAGATGTAATTAACAGTGAATAACAATTAATCCTTTTTTTTTTAATTTTTTTTTTTAGGATAATTAATTTTGTTAGATATTATATAATATATAGGTATAATTGTTGTAATTTATATTTAAAAAACAATCGCCATATCGATTAGAACAAAAGTCATTGCAATGTAATATAATATAGTTAATTAAATTCGTCGGCTTGAACTTTTACTGCACCCTGTACCTATATAACAGACCTGTTTATATCTGCTGTATATCTCGTTTAGTTATCACTTATCGGTTTGAGAATTCGATTGCGCACTTAAAGTCTTTAAACAGCAGAAAGGTTTAACCGCACGCCGACGGAGTCGATGGATTGCTCGTCCTTTAATAGATATATATTATATAGGTACGGACGTTCAGTGTAAACCAAAGCGTGGGACGAGCTAATATCGCGAATGGCGAATGAGACGACTCTTTCTACTCAACAATAGAATTTAGGTGGTGTAACAATATGTTGTATAAATAAGCTATAGCGAAATATCCCCTGCACCAATATATTATTATATCGAAGCAAATTTATGTATTTAGGAGAAAATTCCAACGCGTTAAGGCAAGATAAAGTTTAATATTATATTATAAATGGCTATAGCCGGTAGGTAGGTGTAAGTACTAAAATCAAGGTAAAATTTGTAATATAATATGATAAAATATATACTCGAAGACGAAATAAAATAAAAGCTGAAACATTTCAAAGTTATAAAGGTAAGAATATAGCGAATCCGGTTAAATCCATAGAATTTCTTAAATAGAATATTAACTACCTAGGTATATATATAATATCATAATATAGACAAGTAAATATTAAGTATAGGTACATAAGTAAGTAATGGTATGTCAGATTGTTGGAGAAACATAATAAAAGAAGAAAAATAGTAAAAGCGTATTGTATAACAATGTAATGGCGAAAATTAAAAATATTTAACCCTACTGTGGAGATATCTAAATTTAGAACGTTTAATATATTTGTTAAATTAAAAGTGACGCCTTGAATAGTAAAATTATAACTACGATAAATTTGAAATCTATAATAGTTGTAGTGCTCTACCTATATGCCACTTTTTGTCAACATCAAAAAATCCCGAGTAGGTACAGTGCAAGAAATCAAAATGAAAAGTTTAATTTACCTATATTTTATAAATTGATGTTTGTTTTTTCTGTTTTAAATTTAAAATAATATGTTTATACTATAATAATTGTAAGGTTTTTATATTCTTCCACAATGTCAATTTTGTTGTATGTATTATGATTTTTAATTAGGTTTGAACATCATTTTTCATTTTTTTCGATTTAAATGATCAATTTTACATTTTTACGATTGTCATCATTCCCGAAATCCCGCGAATATGTAACAAGCCTAAGAAAATGTAAATATTAGTTATTTATCACTATACTTACATAATATGAACAAATTTAAATTTAAATAATTTTTTTTAAATTTTAAATCAATTTGTATATTATAAAAAATATAAAACGATTATTATTTTGGTATAAGTTATTGATTATGTTTTTTCATTTTCAATATAAATTTTGAATATCATAACACAAATATTTGATTTTGATATCACTTGATTTCATGGACGATTTCTAACTATTTTTACTGATATTTTAAATCGATTTTGAAATCGACTTCAAGCCTTTTATCCAAGTGTAAATAACGTTGTTAAAATAATATTGGAATTTCATATATTAAATATTATTGGCAGCGTTAAAACGGAACGCAGACGTCACACATATTATATATAATACATATTATACGGTTGTAGCGAAAATACAATAATAATAGTAATAATAATAATATGTTGTCGGTGACATTTCCATTTTCGTCTATCAATTTGTCTTTTACCCCCATCGGTGCCGCGCGTGACGCGTACACACGGCGACTGCGGTGCCGCGTCGTACAAATTACTATTCGGAAAATGCAATATTTTACCGGTCTATACACGCCGAGTACGGTATTTTTTAAATTTTTTTTCGTCGTGTCGTTGTGTGCTCCGCGTGTAAATAAAATGAAAAATCACACGTCCATAGTAGAAATAATAATAAACGGTCCGTCGTTATTTACTATATATTATATAATATATTGTCTATAACAACGTTAAAATATTATACCCAGGTATATGTCCCGCCGGGTAAACGCGTCCGACGGAGACGTAACCATAAGACATGTCATTGTATTATGGTATACGTGACATCCGAATTTGAATTTGGCGGGAAATTCAGATGCGTATTTGTCATTTTTCAATCGACCCGTTGGCCGTTATTTTGTACATACTTATACATCATGAAACCGCATTCGCGAGGTTAAGCATACTTATAAGGACCATAATATATTATTTAATTTATTTGGATTTTATCTTCTGTATATACTTACATTAATTTTAAGCGGATAATTTTAATGGAAACTTTGATGCATCTAAATCAAAATACGAAGGAGTGGTTTCCGAGTAATTAAAATATATAAACTGAGGATAATTTAGACGACTAAAAAATTAAATAGATTACTATCAAATAGATTTAACGTTATAGTGCTTTAAATGAGTACAAAGGTAGTTTTTACAAATTATAAAATATTGATGATAAATATTAAATACTATATAGTATTATTACGTTGTTATCTATATATATATATAGATATAAATGGAGGGTGAAAAATTGTGGTTACCTCATCAATCGAGAACGGCTGGTCCGATTTGGCTAAACATTTTTTAAGATGTTCGTGATTACCAGGAGAAGGTTTTTACGAAAGAAATTTTTAGGAAAATCCACAGAAAAGTAGGAAATCTGGATGTAAACAATACAACAGTGGCGCCACAGTGTATTATATATTGGTTGCTATTGGTTAATCGGGCATGTTTGTTGATTTGTATTATTTTTTTTTTCAATATATATATTTATATAAATTAATGTTTGTGTGTAGATTAGACCTCTGGGAAGAAGACAGACTAATTTAAAAATTGTTAAATTTAGTTTTTTTTATTCATCTGATTTTAGTACGGTTAGGTTAGTTTAGGATTTTGTATTAATTGATTATATTAATCCACCATAGGTGGAATACAACAAACTTGGTATAATTTTGATACTTTATAGTTAGGTAAATCATACACTTACGTACAAACATCACGGGATCCGCGATCTACCGCAGGTAGATTGCTTACCTGATAATATAGTGCTGCACTGCTTTAATTCCGGGCAACGGAAAAGTTAGATAAATTTTGATCACCATACACCGAATATTAAATAACGAATTGAACAAAGTTTGAGTCATATAGAGTTGGTACACTTAACGGGCAACGAAGGGCACGGGATCAGCTAGTAATATATAATTTTAAAATCTCTCAAAATCATGATGGACCTATTATCCTTAGGTACACGACAAAGTCAAATAACTCAAAAATTGCCCGTTTGAATTTCGTATTAAATACATAATAGACACACCTTCAAAAAACAGTTTAACTGCAATTTACTGAAAAAAGAGTTGTTCTATAATTTGAAAATAATAATTTTGTATCGCCACAAGCCACTCCTCCTCAAAAGGTATTCAAATATGTAAATAATTAAAAATATTATGGGGTACTTAAGTAGGTACATACTTAAAAATTCTAAAAACGAGTAGGTACCTATTTGAATAAATTCATTATTCAAGGGGTAAATGGGGTTGAACATTCACGGTGAATCAATCACTGTACAATAATAATATATAGATTCCACATTATTCGTTATTATTGAATAGTTCGTGATTCGACATTATGGGATATTGTTCGGACCAGTAAAAATAAAAATAAAATCATTTCCGAAATTTTACCGAATCCGTTATAACCATATTATAATCTATGATATACTTACGTACCAAGTTACGACGCATCACGTATACATAATATAATAATAGTACTGTTGTTTCTGTTGGACAAAAAACTGTTTTAGTCGCATTTCGATTTTTGATTATCAATCACTCGGGTTTTGACGTTTTCCAGTATCGATTCCATCGGTATATATTGGAGGTACTTATAAATACTGCAACTATTGTATCTATATAATACGTACACACGCCGTTTTGTACATAATATAATACCTGTATGGCTGTATATCTAAATACTAATGTGACCTATTATTTTCAGTTTTCGATTCCATACCGAGTATATTATATAGGTATCTTCGACGGCGTGCTAAGCGATACCTCGATTTTTGTTTTGTGTTTGAAAGCAATATTTTTATAATATATTAGGTTATTATATTATTCTGTAATGTGCACATGTTTATATCCATCGCGTCGAATGCCAACTTTAACGATCGTCGAGTTTCTGAAACGTATAATAATAATATGTACCTATAAGTAATATAACTATAATAATATTATATTATTATAATTTTAGACGACGGCAAACGTTTTCTCGCACAAAATCACTCGACTCGTCTGCAGCCCCCTCGCTTGCCCGTTAACGAGTATTAATCATACGAAATTATTGCGTAGGTACCTAACCTACCTACCTAATACCTATACAATGTTGTTATATAGGTACCCTATACGAGATAATTGATACGAATTACGGCGCGACACGAAAATCGCGAAAGACCGTTCACGAAATGGTTTTATTACCTATATTATTATTATATTATTATGATGTGATGTGATAATACGCGTATCCTCAGGGTTCGTGTTCGTCTGAATTTACGTATATTATTATTATTGCATATTTCGTGTGTACTTATGTGTTTGTCTTCGTGTACGGCTGTCGGACAAGCATATAGCTGGTATTTGCAATAAGTACCTAAGTTGTACATTAACCGGCGCGAAGGTTAGGTCGCCAACAAAAAATTTAAAAAATGTTACAATGGAGTGATGGTGGCGGTGATAATATGCACGAAACTATACTATCGACGATACGCGATAAACACAAAATATAAACTTCCAATAACCCGCAAACGCAAGTTTGGATTATGTTGTGGATTCATGACGACATAATCATATTATTGTATATTTGAAATTAAATAATTCGAAATGTTCCGCAAACGTCATGAAGTGTATGCACATAACGCATTAACGCATCGTACTATGTGAAAATTGTTTTAAATCCCCTGTTTAAGCCGATATTCGAACTCACAGAGTTAATATTTTTAATGCTCAACATAATAAAAAAAATGAAAAACGTACCTACTAGAAAAGTTCCTGAGTATATAAATTTAACTATATAAGTAATACCGTTAGGTTTACCAATTATAATGTTAAAAATTATATTATAGTTTAAAATACGAAATTAAAAAATTGAGAAGGTATAGGTATAATAATATAGAATAATGTGTTCAACCGTCTGTTGGTTACATATGGCGTTATCTTATAATATTCTTATTCGTTACTGAACAAAAAATATTTGGTTGAAATAATATAATATGTTGTTAAATACGGGATTAGTAATAAATAATAATCTTTTCGGAGAACACTTGAAAATAATCGAACAAGTAGGACCCATTCGCTTAATGACACTACAGCTGCAGTAAACAATTCATGTATTTTATAAACATTATATTATTAATGTTACATAATACTTTATGCTTAAAAAAAAAACAATATAGTTCACTACATGTCTACATAGCACACTGGAAGGTTATATTAACCAAGTACAATAAGTGACTATAAACATTATTATTTTTAAAGTAGGTTTATTATATGGTAGGTTGAAAAGCAAAAACAACAATAGTGGATATAAATCGAATTTTTTCATTGTTATTGGGTATGTTAAAAATTAATTGTCTATAAATACCTAACATGTAAATTAATTTTTTTTTTACGGTGGAAAAATACGTTTGGGCTTACACATTCTCTGAAAAATACTCTCTTTATAAATGAAAAAACGAGAATTCCCATTTGTCTAACCGAATACCGAAACAAATAATATAATACAAACCGTGTACAATTTTTCAAAAATTATTTACGCCCTAGAAACGTAATATGTGCGGCCGTGCCGGCGATATTTCAGCGACTTAAAAAATGCACCTCCCCCCCTTACATAGTGGAAGGCTCGAACACTTTAGTATACATCAGCAGTCCTATATTATATACGTACACGTTTTACTAATAATTTTTCTCGAACTGCTCGCGCGTATATTATTATGTAAAATAGAAACGGACGATAAAGACATGTTTTTTAAAAGCCATTCGTTTAACATTCAAACGCGTAATGGGTAATAGCGGCAATAGTGGGTTTTCGTAGTACTAGTGCATTAAAATATTAATATACCGTTTAGTGTTTACCATTGAAACATCATAACGTGTGATATGAAAATCGATAAAAAATAATATACGATATAATAATATAATATATAGGTCCCGGAGTTTCGAAAGGAAAACGGTAATTATATATATGTAACCGGGAACAGTAATGACTGTCGATAACAGCGATAATATAGCATTTAAGAAAAATATGTACGGAGTATAATATAATATGTGAATGGTAAGGTTAGGTTCTTTTAATAATAATATGCACTTTTATTACAGCCGTGTAATTAGTCGATAGTGTGTATATCATATAATAACACGTAGGTAGGTACATAACCGAAATCTGTTTTCCACCGATTAGCCGTGTAACAGGTATACAGGGTGTTCGCAACGTCGTTTCGTGATCGTATTGACAAATCGATGCATCATCTCCTGTAGCTATATGTATGCCATGTGGGTCATATAAAAGGGATGATATGGGGGGTCAGATCCACGAGCTTTTTTTACAAGACGTTTTAAGATATTTTTTTTTTGGAAAATGCTCAAAAACGATATAACATAATATACCCGTGTATAATTAATATTAATGATATTATGTATAGCATAGGTATTTACAAGGTAGAAAACAATATTGATTTAAACATCATCTAATCGCCTATGCGGTTTCACCGTTTCAGGTTACTGTATAGGTGCTTACTTGCTAAGCTGGGTCCATTCGGTGATAGTAAAACGAGATAGTTGTGACAATATCATGACATAGTATTTATGTTATTATAGGTTTATGTAGCTATATTAAACTATATAAACATGGGCTTAAGTGACTACTGTACTTTGAATTATTTTTTCATACGCCAAAGACTTTTATCAGAGGGTTATATTTATAATGGTGTATATATATATATTATATATATACTTAATATATACTACCTAATATATACTTTTATTTGTACAAGGGTTAGGTTTTTTTCCACTAAACTCCCGACTAGAAAAGTTATGTAGGTATACGCCACTGACTACACCAGCATTATGACCCGGCAACACATATATAGTACATAGGTACATACTACCTATCTAATATTATGGACTTTACTGCTATAGTATTGCATTAACTTATCGAACTGATTATATAACTTGGACACATTTCAATTCACTAATTTCGCTTTCCGAAGGCGTAGTTTCGTCTGCATTAAACCAATAGTTATCAATTAATAGTGCACTTGACTGCAGAATTTAATGTCGGACGACTCGCAGCACGAATCGAGATCATTGCACGCGCATGCCACGTTGTAAAATCGAACCGATCGTGAAGCTAAATTTTAGGGCAAACAAGTGGCACTTTGGTAGTTATCATAATATGTATATTATATTATAACTTCTCGATTTTAGGCACAATCTGAGAAAAAAACTTAAAGCCGCATGTTCCACAAATCCTGCAGGTGCGAGCCTCGGGGGACCACTTATAAAAAATTATGTAACGAATAATAATTATGAACACGTGTATACCTATAATATGTATAGGTAATATGGGTAGGTAAAATAACTGAACGCCGATTACGATAAATCTATTTATGAATATAAATCGAATATCAGTTTTTAAAATGAATTAGTCACGTTTGCCGTGTGAAATTTTCATTTTAATAAGAATATTTTGTAATAAAAATAAACATCTCTCGCTAATAACCACATATTATTATTATAATGTGTGGTAGGTATACGTATGTCAATAATATTATTGTGCCTGGCGAAAAACGGTATTCTCATATTTTGTTTTCAGATTTCTTGTTATCGTTTTCAGTTAAAAGTGTTTCGACTGACAGTACACGCTGTAAAGCCGGGTTTACACTGCACCGTGACGTGTAAAATAATCACAGTTACCAAAGTCACCAAAAGATACCGTATAGTTAAATATATATTCAATTTTTGACCGTGTGGTTACGTTTATGTGCTTAAAAGTGATAACTAACATAAAATTATATTATGTTCTCATCAGGTACAATACTATTCATATCATTGGTATTGCATTTTGGTATAAGCATAAAAATACGAAATCACATGACACGGTGTAGTGTGAACCCGGTTTAAGAGTTGCAGGTACCTAGGTACCTACATAATATACTAAAGTGCACCGCGGTTACGGTATATACGCATTGGCTATATTATACTTTTTACGACTCGCCACCGACGCGAACTTTTACATTATTATTTCAATTACTAGGACATATTATATAATGGGTGGAATTTTCAATTTTTTTCCCTGTCCAAAACCAATAGCTGCAGTTTTGTACCACGACCGTGTTCTTCTGTATATAGGTATTGTATTTTCTAATCTTCCCTTGTTCGGCGCCCACCGCCGTGTATATAACCGAAACCCCCGGGAGCTGGATGTCGACTAATTATCGAAAATCGGTGTTATTATAGATGAAAACCATGTCAAACATTAAATCGCCTAATTGGCGGCGGCGGCGTACTTGCCTACCGGACGACGAGTATATAATAATATGTATATACACCGAATTTGATATACATAATATGTTTATTTTAAATTATACAATTACAACTCAAAACAACAGTACCCATGTCCTATATATATAATGTTATATAACTACTATTACATGCGAGTACTTTGTGTGTGTTTGTTGAGCTAAGAATCGTTCGTATGTCCTGATTTGAATTCGGCGGATTATCGGATGAACCCACCTATATATTATTAATTTATCAAATTATTAACATATAATTATTAAATATTTTTGATTTAATTACTACGACTTTATAGAACTCTTAATAGTGTGTAGGTGCACTTATAATATTGTCGATTAGAGTCGCTCAAAGAATAATAAGTGTGATATCGAAAATTATTGGGATCGTGATTGATGTCTCAGACGATACACACGATTGTAGAATAAATTAATTACTCATATAAAAAAAAATAAACAAAAATGTAGGTTTGAATAAATAATTTCACTACAACGTACACAAAATTAAATTAAATAGTTAATTTCTACTTTATGCACAGTTGTTGGTTTGTTTATTTATTTTTAAATTAAATCCAATCCTATACTATGTTATTATTCAGGTTTATTTACTTAAAAGGTGGGCCAGAAAAACGTTTTTTAAAAAAACTTATTTATCAAATTAAAATTAAAATTTTGAGTAATTATAAAAATGTATTCAATATCTACCTACTTCAATTTGCTTAACCTAATATTACACGTCAAAAGTGATGCATTGAAAACGTATTATTATTATTATTAGGTACTGACAAAAATATTAAATAGGAAAACGTTAATAAATAATAATACGTACATGTTTAAGTATTAGTAAAAGTTGTAAATATACGTTGATTTATATTTCATATTTACATATTCGTACCTACTATTTACAAACGCATTTTTCGCCTTGGGTAATACTATACTGATTGCGAGTATGAAAACGAGTTGGTAAAATAATAATTATTAAACGTCTAATGCAATATTGTTTCTATGCTATGTATTTGAAGGTAGGTAGGTACCTATATAAAAACATAATAAGTATGCTTATAATACCTAGTATATAATATTATTAAACTATTTAAAATTAGTGAAATTTTTTTTGATACCGTTATATAGTTACCTGAAAATCGATACCCGTGTAATATGCATCAAATGTGTATGAACGTTTTAAAATGGCTCGTTTTTGATATATCTACCCCGTAAGATGGATGTGAGATTAAAAAAAAAAAATGCTCTTACACTATTTGTAAAGTCGGTAAATAATATTTTTTATGCAAAATACTTTTCGAGATTGTATTATGAAAACCTCATAAATTCAGCATAGAATGAAAAGTTAACAAAAAAAAACATTTAGGTATATGCGACGCGCTTAGAAAGTTTGCCATAAAAAGTGTGAGCACTTTTGAAAGTTTGCCTAAACGGTAAAACTACTAACCGTTGGCATTTTATGCATTCGATAAGTAAACGTAATAACTAATAGTGATTATGTGTTCTACCGCGAAGAAAAATTGACTCGAATTTCCTACGAGGCGAATATTTTCCCGACGTTATTTTCGAAACGGTTCGAAGTGATCCTTTATATCCCATTTTTTTTAACTATACGCGCGATGCCACATGAATATGTTATCGATGTTCGTTTGCGAAATAAAAAAAAAACACAAAAAAATCACAGCCTGTAGTAAACGGTCGTAAATTTTTAGCACCTCCTTTTTCTTATATAGGTGGAAAAAAAGTCAAGTTTGGGAGCGCACTGTAGGGACCGTCTGGATAGCAGCCAAACCAATAATTTCTGTGTTCACATAATGTCTCACGACTTAGGACGAAAAAAAAAATGTATATAAACCGTTTTCCCGTCCGACGTTGTTTTGCATGTTTTTTTCCACATACACGTATATATAAGAATCCCGGCGCCATTCGAAATTACACAGTTCATTGGATTTTACGGTCATTGTAAATTTCTGGAAAAAAAAAATAACAATAATAACATTCAGTATAACGACGACGGACACAATAAAATATATACTCAAAATCGTGTTACCGCGGTATATTATATTGTTACGACGTGGCGGTGCTTAAAAACCATCATTGTCTTTATGTATGTAGGTATTATGCATATAGGTATACTGTGCAGGTAGATATATGGTACACGGGTACCTTTATATAGTATTTTCAGGTGAAACTCTAAATAACACTGTTGTAGGTACCTATATACTATACTGTTGAAGGGACACATAGCCGAGTAAAATATGAGTATTAACGTTCCGACCGCGACGCCCAATTGTCTAAAACATACCAATTTCAAAATAACATAGAAAAACACAACTGGGTGTTTTTTTTTTAACCAGCAGATAATTTTAGGGTCGAGACTATCTATATATTATGTATTCGAATTAGGAGGTAGGTATACACATTATACATATATACGCACCCAGTGTATACCTATCTATGGTTTAATTATTATTTGAAATAACGAGTTACGTCCGCAATGGATGATGATAATATTATGACCACCCGCGTTAGCGATCAGAAATTGACTAACTGCAACCTTGAACCAATGCGTTCGTACTACTATACATTGTGCATGTACACGATAGGTATAGTTGTACAGTGTTTGTCTAGTTAATTTTTTTCCCCAAAGCCGCCGAAACGATTGTATCGTTCCCAAAAAAAAAAAAAAAAATGTAAATCTTTAAACAACAGATCAACACGTCATATATTTTATGCATACCTATACGTCCTGTAATACCTAATAATACGTAGGTATAGGTACGTGTCTAATCGATCGAGTTTTACACTGTGCACACATAACATATATTATATTATATTATATTATAAAATACCAACGACGGCGCACACGTCCTCAGACACCCATCTGCATTTTGATGTCGTAATTGTTGACAGCGTGTAATCCGTACCCTTCCTTTAGTTTCTTCTCCTACTTCTTCTTCTCCTACTTTACTTTTTTCTTGTTTTTTTTTTTTTTTTAATTTTCAAAAATGTAGACATTACTATATACTTCTTGGTGGGCTTTTCAATTGCGTTTCCGTTATTACACTGCCGGCTGTAATGGTATACTATTACGGTCGCGCATACGCTGCAAAGAGATACATATTAATGACTTAATAATGATACCCGCGGTGAGCCCTTGGCAGACATCTGTCCGGAATTATCATCCGAAAAACCGGCCGTTTCGATTAAAAAAAAAATAAAACCGTCCGACAATTTCCTCGTCGTCGTCGGAGTTTCGTGAAATGCAAACGATTTATATACGCTGCAGCGTATACATAAATAACTAATAATACAATTATTATTATGTGTAAGTACAAATCAAAAACAATATCACAAAATACCGGTGACACGAGTATAATGATGGTAATAATATTATATCTTATTACTATATTATACAATAAATAATGATTATGTAATAATAACGTTATAATTGTATTTAAATTTTATTTTATGGCACTGCTTTGTTGCAGGGCACCGTATACGAATGAAGAATAGACAATAATAATATATATATAATGTCTTACCGATAACACTTCAAACCGTCAATTATTTTTTTTTTATTATTTTAATTTTCCAAATCAAATATCACTGTTTTTTTTTTTCAAACGATTCTCCAATATATAAGAGTGTCCATATAGAGTCGTCTAATTTTATGCAAACGACGGCCGAAGAATTTACACAGCAGAACGATTTACATAAAAATAATACTTTATTTGATACGGGTTTTCGGGGGCTATTAAGCGCGTTCGAAAAACAAAAAACCGTATTCTCTTCGAAGGAAAAAAACCAAACTTTATCGATTACTATTTATATACGGTAATATACAATATAATAATAATATTATAATATAGTAATGCGTTTAATACCTATATAAATACTATACGCACAAAGCACGGCATAATATCGTAACGTATTTTATATTATATACATATTATGCATAATAATTCAATAGATCGCTGTGGGGTTGGAGGGCGGAGGCCCGGCAGCGTACCACAATATTCGTATAGCTAATATGGTAATAATAATAATAATAATAATAATGATATTATAACAGCAATATTCGAAGACCGGCTGAGTATAATATTTATGTACATAATATATATATATATATATATTATATATATACCTATATACTATATTTATATAGTATAATATGTATATGAATATAACAGTTTACGACGACACGCGTTGCACGCGGAATATACAAAACGGACGTTCGTCATCCAGGACGTATAATAATAATAATGGTAATGGTAATGACGATAATGATTATAATACCGCGGTCGTATATACATATATACCTATGTTTACGGTTTCGATTCGATTTCAATTGCGCATTGTTTGTGTAGTGTACCTATAATATTATAATGTATGGGTATAGTTATAGGCACACTCACGTCGGCGGGGAAGTCGTCATGTTGATGTGCTGCGATATAGTCCGCCACCGCCACCGGCCACCACCCTGCGGTATATACCTACACACACAAATACCTATACCAACGAGGTGAGCTCAATCAAGAGTAATCGGTTATTGAATTCGAATCGTGTCCTTCGGTGTACCTACCTATGTATATCCGCAGTGCGCGTATTATATATAGTACGTATAATATAAACGGAAAAAAATATTATTAGAAAAAAAATCCTTTACCAATTTAAGCATGTGATGAGGCTTAACCCGGGCAGGGAATCATTATAAAACAGAAAAAAAAGTAACAAGACGGCGACGTGTGGCCTAAAAATCCTGACCGGCTGTGGGCGGTGCGCTAACAAGGTATGTACACACACACACACACACACACACACACACACACACTGTACCGTCGTATATAGACTTGAGGATATTATCCCGTCACTGACCTGTTATTATCGTTACTCGTCTGAAATGAGATCCTTAAAATAAAGAGAATGAATAAAAAAAGTATATATATAATATAATATGTATTATACATAGGTATAATATTATGTATAGGTACCTACCTCGCGGTCTCCGCGCGGTAATTGCGCCGGGCACGACGACGGCGACGTGAACGGGCGACGACGTATAGACGGTCAAGTGCACACACCGGAATCATGCCCAAACAATTTTTATTTATTTTTTTTTTTGGGGGGGGAGGCTACCTACCAGGTTGCTTCTATACGCACACGCACACATATGTGTACACGCGCATGTCTTGTGTATGTCTACAATATTTCTCGCGCAATTAGGCACGATTTTTTTGGGTGTTCGTCTTACAATATTATATCCTCTGGTGGTGTCTGGGGTGGGCTGACGGGGTGTTCAAGTTAGATCGACCCGCGGGGTGGTGAGGTGTAACGTGCACAGGTCGGATCTGTGGGAAATCGAGTCGCCCGGTGGTGGGTCAACAGAGTCAAAATAACTAATCAAAAAAATCAACGCAATGGGATGTCGACCAGCACATGGCGAGTTATTACAAGTTATATATTATATTATTAGTGAATTCCGGCCGATCCCACCTTTGAACTTCGAATCCGATTGACCTTCGCGGTCGCCCATGACGTTTTTTTGGTCGTTGACGGGACGAGCACTGCAGGGTTAATGTACTTGACGGAAAAGACTCAAACGCCTTACGGCCACTATCGACCATTACTATATATTATTATAACATAGGTACTATATAGGTAGACTATAATATAGGTTAAACAAACATGTATTGAAATTTGTATATTTTTAGACTGAAAAACAACTATTTTTATTATATAGGTACAATATTATCGTGTTGATGTATCGTGTACAATATTGTGTATATAAGACAAAACGAAAGAAAAAAAACGTAATCGATAGCACAATACTATTATTTTATTCAGTTCGTTTATCGACTTTGAACGTGGTAGGTATAATATGAATATTTAATTGTGTGCAACGCGTTTCGTTAGGTGTAATATTATTATCATAATAATAATATGCGTCCGTTCACTTTTACTTACACCACGCGGTTTCGAATGACTATTTGAAATGTTTAATTTATTAATGACAAGTCGAACGCATATTTGTTTTACATATTATGCACACCGATTATGCACAAAAGCGATATTCTTGTAAGTTTGACGTAATAATAATGATAATAATAATAATATTATTATACGTACACAATGTGTATTCCTATTATATACAGCCATCAAGGTAGGTATCATATAGGATACGAGTGAAGTTTTTAAAACATTTATTATTTATTTCTCCCTTTACATTTCGTATCACGTGGTGAATACACGCACACCGAGCTGATTGACAAGTCTAATTAAAATTCAATTCTTTCGCCTTATTTAAAAAACGTGTCCTCTTGAGTTTCCTCGACTCATTGTAACCAGTCAAATTACAAGAACTGGTTTTTTTTCCCCATCAATGACACCAATAATTTAGTACAACTCGCTCCATGCACCGACTGATGGTTTTTATCTAACTACAACGACGACGTATTAATTAACTCTATAAAACGCGCGTTGCTCTAAGCTATGGACTATTTATTTAGATAAACCGAATATTTAAATTGTTAAAGTTAAATTATTGGAAATTTGCATTTTATTATTTGGAATCGGGTAGGTGTATTTAATTTTATGAGATAGGACGCAATAAAAATAAATGGTAATATACGGTTTGAACACAAAAGTGTGTTTTTGTATGTGCGCGTGCGCTATAAAAAAATCATTTAATAATGAATAATTTTTTTGTATACGTAACACAACGCCAATGCTTTAAATGGTAATAAATTCACTTTTACGAAAAAAAGATTAGATCGAACGGTATATAATACGCGTTCAATGTTCATAGATTATTTCCAATACGACACTATAATAATGTACACATATAAAATATAATAATATATTATATTGGAAAGCATAATATATTGTGTGTACACTTGCGCAGATAGTAAGTAAACCGACACTACGGGTATGATAATAATATATTATATCATACGATATGGCTCGAACACGTTGGCCGTGTTCAAACAAATATATTGTTTTAATTATATATATTTGTTAAATTAATGATATAGCACATCGTGCGTGTACACGTACAGACACACTTGTACATATTGGCTATTGTATATTGTAGTGTCTTAGGAAATGTATTGTTGTTTTGAGTGGGTCACTGCGGCTGTTTCATTGCGCGGCTGCAGACCTGTATTATAGTTTGGTAGCCGAATTTCAAAAACGGTTCGGCTTTCGGTGCTCGCGTCGTGTATTGGCCGATAATGTATGTTATTAAAATACATATTATTATATTATGCATTTATGGTTGCGATTCGATGAGAAAATAAAAAAACATTTAAACATTCCGATCATTGGTGTCACCATTGATTTTGAAACGGTCGCGCACATGATATTTGGTACACCGACTTTTAGAAAGAGCATTTGCTAAAAACAAGTGCTTATCGAAATCAAAAACGCATCGTTATAAAACCCGTTCCTATATCAAAACGTCGAAAATACACACAAACGGCAAACGCAGACATGTACCTATATGGCGGTATAATAAAACACGGGTACACGCAACGGTGTGAGGAAAAAAAAATTAAAAAATTTGAAACGAAACAATATATATATTGTTAGATAAGATTAAAAAACAACGCTCGTACTGTATAATATATTATATAGGCATATATATAAGCACCTCGGCACCTGTGACCTATAGGCGCAGTGTTTACAAAGTCATTAACGGTTATGTGTTGGAAAAGTAAGTATTATAATGTCAATATTATACACGTTGGGAGATGAGCGCATATACATTATTATTATATATAGATATGTTTTAGGGCCATAAAAACTATACGAAATATCTATACGTCCGCTTTAATGAGGTTTTTTTTTTGTTCAATGGTTTTAGTTTTCGAGATAAATATAACATTTATAACTATATAACTACCTATATAATATACATATATAAATAAATATGCTGCAGGTCTATACGCTTCGGATGATAGTCGTATAGGTATAAGTAAAAGCATTACGATAATATAGTCTTATAATAACAGACGACGAGACGATATATAATATTTGATCAAAATTATCGATTTCAGTCATGTATTACATTATTTGAATAATAATTATGGACCAAAAATCATCGCATCATTTATAATTAACGTCCGTCCTTGACAATATAAAATATTATTATGATGTACGGCGTACTTAATATACATATATGCTATTATATATTATCATAATGGCTTATAGAGTTTGAAATCATCGACAGAACTCGTTGCTGAGCTGCTTACGAAGTTGTGTTAACAGTAGCAGCAGCAGATATCCTGTGACGCCGTTGGTGATTTTGATTTCGTTTTTCCCGTCGCCGCCGCTGCACTGAGGATGCGGTTGTAAACGTATTTTCACCAACGTCACAAAAAAAAAACCGATTATTTCTACTCGAGTCTAGAAAAAAGATTCTTGAGCTCGCTTGATAGTGTTATCGAGCGGCGGAAAGTGTCTCACACTACGGCGGGCATTATAGCTGTATAATATAACGAGTTAATGAAGTATGAAGACCTGCAGAGGAGATTCGTTGTCGCCGAGTGTTATAATATACCACGACTCGTTTAGAAGTGATTTTAAGAAATGAAAAAAATGTATACGTATACCATCAACCGTCCCCCGAAGGATGTTTAATGAGAAAAGTTAATAAAACACCTAAAGTTGCTGCAGAAAGTCAGATGGCCGGCAGGCAGGGACGGTTCGGAGAGCAGCGCTGCACGACCTGCTATACGAGAAATATAATATTATAACACCGCATAATGTTGTAGGAAGTCATTGCAAGTGATCGTGGCGACGGCAAGTTCGGGGTATGGAGGTGGGTTTTTTAAAAAAGAGAAATAATAACCACGTCATCGAATGGTTGCATCAAACGATTTTCGAGTTAATGCGATTTGCAGACTATATTTTTTAACAATCTGCGTCCGCTGGTTTTACTTAAACGAAATATAATTGTTATTATATTAGAGTGTTTAGTCACATATAGATTCGGATAGCGTGCGGTCGTCTCGTCGTCGATCTCGATGACTATGATATAATATCGACTGCAGAAAATATAAAAGGATATTGTCGCACGCTGTCAGATTATCGAAAAATGGTCGAAATCGCACGAATCCTCAGCGAACACGAACGGTCCCAAGTGGTCACAACGTTTACTACACTCGGACATAATATAGAGAAACAACAACAATTGATAGATCTATAGAATCGCGGACCTAACGTATATATGTATATATATATATATTATATACGATACATATACAGAGTGATTCACTCACTCACTAATTTCCCCTTCAATAATGTAGGTATATTATGCTGTATTCAAAATTTGATTTTTGGAACCCATAATATTTTTAATTAAATACCCAGACACATTATATTTTCAGATACTTAGTTTTTTATACCATTTAAGGAGTGTCCTTGATGCATCTAAATCGAAATTTAAGCTAGTAATAAACTAACAGTAATAATCCTTGATAATAATATATTGCATGGTTTTACATCAAATATTAATTAGGTGTAATATTTAATGGTCTAGTACTTATACTATAGGTATTCAGACAATTTTTACAATTGATAAAAATATAAAATGTTAATATTATATTAATATAAATTATCATAGTTTTCAAACCGTCATGTTTCTCCATAATATATTTTAAAACCTCTATTATCATCGTCGACTACCTTTCCTACATCGTCATAATATAGTACGCATACATTTAAATAATTCGGAAAATACTTTTTTGAATCTTGTAGATCAACATTTTTTCAACAACTTATCTGCTTAACAATTTATAGTAAAGAAAGACATTCTAATTTTTTGAAATATAATAATATATCGGTATCTCCAGAACACTAAACACGCATAAAAATCGATGTGTTTCGAATATTACAGTATTCAATAGCATAGAACCTAACCTATCCCGGCCATACTTACAAAATTTCAAACACCTTTCTGAATTTGAACGAATATTATATTATAAAAAAAAAAAAAAATGCATTGACCATGCTTGGTGAACCGACTTGTGTCCTACGTATAAAAGCCGAATGATGTGCCGTGAAGCACGCGGTAGACTTAACACCACAAACACACACGCGCATACTACACTGGGAACTGCAGGGAAGTATAACGAACCGTGTCATATTGTAGAATCGGTGTGGCAGGCACACACAATGGTCGTAATATTATTTCCTATTATTTCGTTATATTTTTTTTCCTACCGACCACGCGGGTGATCCTGCAGCGTCTCGCTGTACATATATACATATATATATATATATATATGCACGCGATGACCGTCGTGTTGGACCTGACACCTCTTTCCTTTCAACAAAACATAATATAATATGTGCGTACGCATTATATATGTTTCGTATATATATATATATATATATATATATATGTGTTATCCCTGCAGTACCTATGTATGTATCGAACGTCAATCGCGTCACCACAATATACAATACCGCACGGACTCGGTCAACCCTTTGAGTCCGACACTCCGACCGTCCGTCAAATCGACAGCCGCGTCTTTCCGGGAACAAAAAAATAAATAAATACAAAACCAGAACCGCACCCGCACACACACACGTCCCATCGTACATCGTTCCGAATTAAAATCCACACTTCCGTGTAAAATATGTCGTGCGCCGGCCAACCCGAAAAACGTGCCCACACACAATGCATAAATCGTTTGGTGAGTTTATAGTTTTACAACTACAAATATACACTACCCATATTGTTATATAGGTACTATACCTTTGAACACGACTGCTGTCCGCCAGTGGCCCACTACGGCTATACGCAGTCACTGTAGTGACTATATATAGGTTTATCAGAGGCAGCAACAAAATACCCCTCCGACGAAATATAAACTTCACGAGCTGTTAAAACCGAAAGTATAGGTACTCGCCCGACTAGCTCCGTTTAATAATAAATAATGTGCTCAGTTCGATTGGTCGGATTCAATAGTATATCTATACCGTGCACAATAAATATATTATTATGTGCGGTATATGGTATAATGTACATTGAGTAATACCGATTTTCGGAATAATTGATCGCCGTTCCATAATAATCTAAAATATATACTTTTATTACAACGTCTCGAGAGCTACCTATACATGTATAATCCAATCTATATAATATAATATATTATATTATTACGGGGTTTATTGCGTTTTTCGTTGTTCGAACGATAAATCTCTCGTATATAGCTGTAGTACCTATATGAGATCTTTTATACTCGCGGTTAAGTCGTATTATTATGACGTCACGATCTCTTGGCTTATTCAATAAACGTGTAGTTAATTCGCGACTATATATAGGGGACCATCACTATATGCAGGGTATATGTATTGAATCAATATTCAACGGACATAAAATATTATAAAGCACAATACGCATGTTTTGAAAATAATATATCCAACTCTTACGTATAAGCTCGCATAGAAATGAACATTATTTATTAGGAATGCTATTGTATTATATACAATTATATTTCATTTGTAGAAAAAGGTAAAGTTTTCAAAACAATTACAATGTAAGCGGATGAACTTTTATACTCGCCTTGTAATTTTATGGAGCTTAACCCTCTTTTCCCGACTTTGAGGGGTCGTTAAAGTCCTCTCGCAGTACTTCCGAACAGTTGCGCCTATATAATACGATTTAAGTTTAATTCATTAGAAAAACACATAAACGCACTCTTCAGTCGCGACGTGTGCCAAAAACGATACCATCACTCCGAAGCTTGAGTACGACATAAATTGAACACGGTAGTATAAAAAGTTGGTAAAAAATTCGTCCATACCGAGGTCCGTTAACATAATATCACACCAATATAGGGAATGATTTCATTAACACGCCCCCCAGTGTGTACGTACTCTGTGACATTATTATGTATACCTATATATAGACAAAACGAATCGCGTGAATAAATTAAAAATCTGATATAATAACGCTCTTCGTGTACAAAACTACAGTGAGCGTACTAATTAAATGTACGTACAACAAGGTACCTACATTGAAAACTAACAATTTTCATGAATTTCTCAAGGCTTTCGAAAGTTGCAGCGGCGTGAGTCAACTTGTTTGAAACAGTTACAAAGTTTTCAATTATTAAAACCAAACCGAGTACATTTCCTCGGAAAGCAAAATGAAAAAGAATCGTCAACTTGCGTTTTGTAATAGAAAAGTTTACATGCCTATATATATATATATATATTTCCATGCATTCGCGTTATACAAGCGCACCTGATACTGAACTATATATACGATTAATTCATTTCTCTCGCTTATATAATTATGCAATATGTGTTTAAGTAAATTTCTTGTTTGAATTACTCCCGTTTTAAAATGCATATTAAGTAGGTCGTGTGAAGTTCGAATCGAAACTAAGAATTAATATACATATTTACGTATGTACCGAAAATAATGATATATTATTTACCTAAATGTCGTGTTTTTCTATCTGATTATAATATAGTACGGCCATTATTCTCGTACGTTTCGACGAATCGTCATGGTAAAGTCAAAGTCGAAACGAAATTCATTGTATATTTTTTTTAATTTATATTTTTATGTTTCATGTTGCACATTAATTTTAAAAAGAAAATTATTGAAAACCACGAAATGTGCTTAAAAAAAAAAATCAAGTGATGTTTGATGAATAACGAGCAATGATATAATATAAGACGACAGTAAGTCAGCTTGTTTTTAATTTTATAAAATATTTAGTCAGGTGAGTACCTACTTATCTTTATCTATATACCATAATATTATAATACTATATTGTTATATTATTATATATAAAGCCGAAGAATTTGTATGTTTGAACGCGCTAATCTCAGCAACTATTGGACCGATTTCAATAAAAGTTACATCAACTGATTCCTCGAGACTCGGTTGGTGTTTTTCGCTTCTTTTTTTCAACTCTTGTAGATTTCTTGAGGGAGGAGTTTTGGCTAACGATTATCGAATATCTTTACCATGCCGTTGCTTACTGATATAAAATTTAAAAAAAAATTGGTTTAGGTTAGCCAGTGATGCCATACATTTTCATGAAAAAAAAAATGATATGTACTTAATTTAATGATTGCTATTCAAATGCACAACAAAAGGTAATGTCCTTATGTTTGTATATAGCCATTATAAATATAGACTCAAACACTACTCGACCAATTTTAACGAAAGTTTCAGAAATATTGATCTTAGAAATATCTGCAATAAAGTTTAGAGAGTAGTTTGAACCACGTTCGAAAATATATCAAGTGCTATATATATATCGAAACCACCACAGGTGAATTGCCCACCTCGGTCGAATTAGTTCACAAAGTGATAGGTATACCGATGCCGATTTGTATGTGAACTGAGTGTAATTAAAACCGATACATCTATAGTATTTATATACTGCAGCTACCTATATGGTATATTGTTATAATATCGTCTAGGTATGTGAAAATTATCGGACCGCATATAAGGCAAACTTTGAAGTAAATAATATTTTATAGTTTATAACTAATTAAAAACGTAATTGCACGAGATAACTTATATGAAATAATAGATTAATATTAAATGATTCCACCTCTCATATAATATATGCTCCAAACATTGTTGTAACAACTTTAAGTGATTAAATCGAAAAACAATATTTTGTCTGTTATTCGATTTTATATTGTATACAACAAAAGTTTCTGAAAATGTAATCCTAATTAGATCAAAATAATGGGATCGACGTGGAAAACATCATAACCGTTATGAAATATTTTAGCGAAAAGGGCAGTGATGAAGACGGCGTTAAAGAATAGGTACGTCGTTTTCATAAACCACACTGGCGCATTGTCATTTGTATATATAGGTACCTACATATAAATTAATGTAAAAACTTAATCTAATAATATTTCGGAAACAATCGACGGCGGTCCGTCGTTATAATCCGCCCATTGTTTTCGACGCAATGTTCGGTTGCTGCAATGACAGGAGATATTTCGATTCGATATACAAATTACGGAAACCTATTACTTTGATAATATAATGGCATATTGTTCTCGGTTTAAAATATTTAAAAAAAACCACTCGGTGTGCGTTTACGAGGTATAAGTACCTTTACGTTTCGATTAATTAGACGATACGTCGATACCTATAACAACGCATATATTATAATACGTTCCTTCGTGTTTTTTCTCCGTGTAATTAGATAAGAGCAGGATTTAATGATATTGTATATGTAATATGCACCGTTATGTACGGGAGAGGAAAAAATAAATATGCTTTTGTGAAAAGTAATTGCGATATGTTGTGCACCGGGGAACGGTGCTGACGTCGTCTATCTCTGGTGTTGGGGGCAGGGGTGGATAGGTAATATTTGAAGGGGCCCCCAAACTGAAAAAAAATTTGGTCACTTCGCTCGCATAGATATTCAATCTAACACCTTTACCTATAAATAAAATGTTTCGTGCGAAAATGTATTAGTTTGGTGAGGGGCTGGGGAAACGGCATATGAGAAAATACAATTTATAATAAAAATTAATTATTATTAATATTTATTTAATATAAACATTTTAATTCTTGACTTGTCGTGCTATTATTATATTGTTGAAAATAACAGTAAGTAATAATAATTTATATAAATTTAAACTATTCCTATTTGGTGAATATTTTATTCTGCAAAAAAACAAAGTGTAGACCCGAGTGGGCCCCCCAACATAAACATAGATGGGGGCCCACAGGGAAAATCCCCTTTTCCCTATGGGCCTATCCACCGCTGGTCGGGGGTGGGGGGGGGGGGGTGCACGAGGTTGCAGAGAGAGAAAATGTGATTTGCTCGAATCGCGTATTTTCGCGATTACCAGTATATCGGTTTAAATCTGCCAGCTCCCTCCTCTGCGGATACATATCCCTTACCGATGCGACGACGGACTTGACTCGTACGCGTTATTGGCTCGCCACAAGTGTACATTGACGCTCGAGCTTCCGGTTTGTCAGCGTCGACGTTTGCAGATTCGTTTTTTGCGACTTCCGAAACGAATAAATGAAGCTCGGCGGCGGTTTGCGAGCTCGGCGACACTCGTTCTATTTTTCTTCGTCCCTAGTGCACTGTGTAATCCCTGGGTGCGGCGGGTTAGGTTAGGCCGCCGTGACGACATTAAAGGGGTGCACGATCTTTTCAAATCTAAACGAAATGACGGGACCCCATTGTTTTTGTACGTTCGTCGTTCCACGGCGTAATCTCGTCGAGTATAATTCTGACGTATTCGATTTTTACGTAAATATTTGCTCGGAAATAATACTATCGGAATCGACGAGGGGGTCGCCCGCTGCATTATAGAGAGAAAAAAAAGTTTAATCAAAAGCGATCGTTGCCACGTAAATAGGGTTCGTGTTGTTGTTATCATCGTTTGTTATAATTTGAGCGTCCAATTTGATCATGATTTAGCCACCGCGGTTATTTAGAAAGCCTCCACATTTTTTTTTACGCACAAAGAACGCATTTGAATTTATGGCCTATAAAATCTCCATCGGACATTTTTTTTTTACGTTTATGTTTAAAATGTGCCATAGTTATATTCCATTATAAGTTTAAATAATCATAATTTATGTCAAATATAAGTGCTGGGCTATAATATAAAACGCACATTTTTGTAGTCGAATTTTACAGAAAATATCAAAAGAAAAATACATTTTTATAAGGTACCTATTTACTGTGTGTGTTTTTTTTTTTTTTTGGTTGTTTTTATCTTTACAGTAAATAACGTCAACATTTATGAGCATATTATAGAGGTGTACTCTTCTAGTATTTGGTTATATTTTATAACATTACAATATTACATACATAATTTATTATTCATTTAAAATATAAATTGATGCGACGCTAAAATTGTGTGTTTCAGTGTTTTGTTCGTCAGAATAAAATCACTTTATACCTAACCTAACCTATAATATTATCGTGGTATCTCGTTTAAGTATATTATATAGGTACCTACGCCGAAAACTTTTTTTCGACACATTTAACGTGGCTACGACTGATCTCTCGTCATAATATTATACGCATGAGCACATTTTGTTATTGCACATCCAGCTGCAGCAGATCATATAATATTATTACTATATTTTCGAGTTTGAAGTATTCTCATTTCTCACTGCTGCAGCAGCACAAAAACTGCAAAACCGTTGACGTTTGTTTACGAATAAAAACGTGAATATTTATTAATTTTTTTTAAATTTAAATTCGTTGTTGGCAATAGGTACGCGCGCCATACGCCTATACATATTATTGTATATAGACGGTAATAATTAATCGATTTTCATTCACACACAATCGAAACACACACACATACAAATTGAACTGGTGAGAAAAATATAATAATATTATATATAATTAACATATTAAATAATACGCGTGTATTGATAAATTAACACGAAACCGAACATCCGTAAATGGAAACTAGTCTTCGATGGCGAATGCATAAAATAATATAAATATATTATGTACATCCTGTGATGGGGTTTCACTCGGCAATGTGACGCCAGACGACCGCGACGGCGGCGCTGCGCTGGTCCTGCGAAAATATCACTGAGGAGGAACAGTGACAAAACGCACACAAAATTTTGTGACAAACTCGACCCACTGCATTATGACTTCATGACGTATACCAGGGGCGTACCCAGACATTTTTTAAAGAGGGGTCCAAATTTTTGTAACCATGTAAAAAGTATACAATCAGTTATTTGCACCTTAAGAATTTTAAATTCTGTCAATAAATGGGGAAGACCCATTATAGATAATACAGTGGAGGATGTCACCAAATATTGTTTTGCGATTTTATTTATCCGTTATAGGTATACTATGAGTTAGATTTTGATCGTCCGCTGAGTCGTCGGGACAATTCGATTATCTCTACACCACAACCGCGGTACAACAATAACGGTATACAACCTGGTTACCTATGTTATAATATTTACAAAAGTGCATCTGTAAATGATACGAGAAAAACCGCATTGCATTCGTTTGCCGGCAAATCGTTTACCTATTTGCAGGAATCGAAAACGACGACGACGACATAACGAATCCGAAACGAGTGGCTTTTGTACGTCGTGTGGTTATTTTTAATTAAAAATCGAATTACCCAATGTATATAATATTGATAATAATAGTAATAATAATAATATCATGGTGTATACCTACGCGTGGTACCTACTTCGATCATTATAATCGCGCGGGTATATTCAAATCGGACAACTGTGTATGGTATAGGTACCTAATTTATGTGATTGTTTTTTTCGAATTAAACGAGCAAATCGGTAAATGGTTTTCAATTTGTGAATCAATACAGTCAATACTAATCATCAGCAATAACCAACTGGACAATAATAATAAATTTAAAAAAAATGTATAAATAATAACGGCTCGCGGAGTAGTAATTTCGATTCATTACTTACCGAGGAGCAATGCCGTTTTGGAGAAAAAAATTTACTATTATCGCTGTTAAAATGACGTCAGCTATAATATTATTATAGGTGTAAAGCTATAAATTCGGGTTTCCGAAGTGGCAACGCGCGCTGCCACAAAGGTTCAAGGTTACACTAGCTGTGTTTATTTATCGTAGATTATAATGAATTTATAATCACATTTGTTTATTAGCGTTGCACACACACGCACACACACACACACACACACACACACACACACACACACACACACACACACACACACACACACACACACACACACACACACACACACTACATATAACGATATATTACTATATATCATACATAGAAATGAGCAAACAGAATCTCGAGGCGGCCGTCGCCCGCCGCCGCATTGTCGCAACTAAGGAAATGTTCAGAAGACTTGTGCACCCCCAAATTTAAAATGTACATCCATAAAAAATTAAAACACTTTCCATTATATATTTTGATTATTTCGAAGTAAAAATTATCAATAAATACAAAAACGATCTTACCATTATAACCTATTTAGGTACTGTATATCGAGGAACATAATAAGTAGGTACTTCGCCATTATGTTCCCGCTATAACACAATATTACGAAATAATCTTTAGCTTATTTTATGTGTTGTACAGAACAAGTCACAGTCCTCAGATACGAAGCTATTATACTAATTTGTGTATCTCTTTATCTTTGGCAGGATGAAAGACTGCCTATGAATGTGGGCGCGTTTATATTGTCTCCTTGTTTATATAATTTGTTATTGAAGTGTATCGATTATTGAATATAATATTATAATAGGTAGGTATCATTTCTAACAAAATATTTGTTTTTTCTATTTTTTACTCGTCTTACAACTGGCGCCGCACTGATGAAATAGAAAAAAAACAATTTTAACATATTATTATTATATATGTTTTTAGGCTGGATACAACTTTTTATTTTCTGTCGGATTTTTCGTAAAGTTTTCGTTGTTATGTGGTAACTTATTAACAAAAACCTATTATATATGATTCATAGATTTTCCTTGTAGAGGAAAAATATTGAGTTGCATGCTTTTTAAATGGAATTTTTTCATAAAGGGAAGCGTGTGGACATTTCTTCAGTCCCCGAGGTTTCGTAAATTTGTGCTTAAACCACCTGTGATCCGTATCGCTCGTAAAGGATATTTCTTTAATCTCTATTCTCTATCACGGTATTATGGTATATAGTTTTTTTTATCTTATTATTATTTGTGTTACCTATATTACTTCAATGTACTTGATGTATAGGATGACAGCAGTGTCGTGTATAAATTTCCACACCACCCATGAGGTATTACACGTGGCGCGTTTTTTTTATTGTGGTGTCCCCTGTAGGCCTAATCCACATCGCAAGCGAAAATACGCGAACGCCGGTCGACTACAATAATATTGTAATTTACACAGATCGGTACAGCGAAAACTACACTTATCTCGTATGACATTTTTCGTTATTTATATATCAATAAAACATATATTTTAATATAATTAAGTAAATATCGAATTTAACATTGAATAGGTTTAAATTTTGTCGCAGCACGGCGTTCGCACATTTTCGGCTTACTATAGCGTTGAATTTTAGCGTACTTTGCCTCCAGATAGGCGTCAGGCGAGCTAGGCCACTAGCGCTGAAGGATTTGTATTTGTGACATAACATTATAAGTCCAGGAGAAGTAAAATGTATTATTTAAAATTCAACACTGTCCTAATATTATAACTATAACTATATTATTATTATATTTATCATATTATGATTATTATTAATATTATATTTTATTTATTATTATTTAAAGATTACCAAATTCCTATTTCTAAGTCTCCGCAACCACTCACTATTCCTATTGGACTTCTCTATTCAACCTGTTTTAAATGTCACGAAACCAATTTATAGACATTTTTTTACGGTCCTGGAACAAAGTGTTTATTTTGTGTGTGTGACGCCGGCCGGCGATAGTGGGTGATGTGTTTGGTGTAGAGATTAAATAGTGAGGGGACGACAATATTAATTAATATATACATTTTACAAAATACATAAAATCATCTTACCTGGTTTAGACATCTTTGGTTTAGCTTACTTGCACTGACCAAGACTTATATAAAAATAATTCCTTACCGTCTTATCACTTGCAGGACTCAATAACTTTTCTTGAAGCTTGAAGGTGCTAAGACATTGTAGGTGCATAAAAAATATTTCAGTCTTTAGTTCCGTGCAGCTCTGATAGATATAATCCTTCGTTAATAATTGCATTCATATTGTTGATGTGCGTGCGACTACGAATCTAAAAAGTGTAATTATTGTCTTTTGTTTAAAATAAAATGAACTTATATTTACGAGTGAAAAGAATCTAAAGAAAGTTAAAAATAATATAGGAAAACTTTTAGAATATAAAAATTAGAACAGTAATCGGAAAAATATATAAATTATTAATGAAAGTAAAAACTGATGTTTACTATACAAATGTATTTTGAACAAAATTAAAACGGTAATAACAAGAAAATTAATAACTAGGCAGTATACTATTTAGCCAGCATAATATCCATTATTTATTATGGGTGGTATTAAATACGAATAACTTGTTCGTGTATGTTAAAGGATTGTTTATATTGTGTTTGTGGCCAAGACATTAATAATTAATACCAATCCACTAAGGCTGTCCCTATTAACGTCTATAATAGTACATGTATAATATTAAAAAAAAAAAAAAATACTTAACAAGAAATTAACGATCTAATTATTCCTGTTTAATTATATAGGTAAATATTAGGGACCCATTATAACAAGATTACTTTGGGGATCACAGGCTTTGTTAAATTATTGCGCAATACGGTCCCCGCATTGGGTTATTGCATCCATATAATAATATGATGTTTGGTGTTTTTTTTATTTTATAGAAAGAGTAGGACAGGATCGAGTCATGTATCGAGCGACACGAAATTGTACTTTAGTTCTAGTAGCTCAAGACAAGGTATAGTTCCATTTTAAAGTTTAACCAGCAAGTGAAATTATATGTAATTGCATCACGGCGTCTATGGTATCATGCAGACATCCAAAAAGCGGAGACAACAACAATAATAGTAATACAATATATCATATCACAAAATCGGAATTTTTTTTTCCCCGGCACCAAAACGCGTAACACGTATAATATCACATAGTTGTTACTTAATATGACACAAATTGACGTGGGTACACGCGAGGAAAGGCTTGTCGATCGTGTGCAGTGGCGTATATAGGGGGTGGGTCTAATGGGCTGCAGGCTCCCCCCCCCCCCGAAATTACCGTCTTTTTAAATAGAACAACAATATATTTTATTAGGTTCTATTATAATTTATAATAATTCTTAGCCTGTTGAAAAATAACAAATACGAATATATTTATGGAAACTGTTAAATATATTGTAGACAGTAGCCTCTATGTCATAGATCACTTGCTAGTTTCTATCGAATATAGCCCACCCTAAAAATTGTTTCTATATACGCCACTGATCGTGTGCACAGCCTCGGGAGCGAATTCCAGGCGAAACGGCAACGGCGGAGAGCTCCGGCAATTTGTCGCGGACACGCGGCGACCGACCGCGCAAATTCGCGTCTCGTCCCGCTGGGAAATAAATAGACGGTTCGCCTTTGAAGCACTCCGCACATCATTTGCCTGCGCGCACACATACGTCATGTATAATATAAATAAACGGGTCGCCGATATTGGATTGTGCGGCCGTCTCGGGCGAGACATGAACAATATAAAGGTTCGCCAGCAGCTGATTGGACCGAGTGGAAATTCAATATCAGACAATCGGCAGCGGAATTACTTCCGGCCTGTGCCCGCGTAAACGGATTGGCGACGGGCGCGCGGTAATTGTCCTGCAGCAAAGGAATCGTCCGGAGGAATATAATATTGCCATTATTTTACATACACATATATACAAACAGTGCATATATTATTATTATTATTATTGATGGATGGGCCCTGCACATGTATAGGTTTTAGGTAAGTATATTACACATATTACTGAACGAGTGCACGGTATGGTTACCTTTTATAAGAGTTAAGTGAAAATTGCTTCCGGACTGTTTTGTCGACGTTAATTATTACATTGATTACCATATATAATATTATTTCGATGACCACTGATGTTACCGTATATATGGTCACTGGCTCTCGCTTCGCGGACACCGCGACCGTGGACCTAAAAAGGTGGGTTTCCACTACATACGTGCATAAAAACACTTTTCTGTGATTGGTATACGTGGTAAGCTTTTGATGTATCAGAGTGTTTATACGTTCTTACCACAGGTTTAACCATGACACCTTGAAGTTGGATCCAGTTCAACTTTTTCGTGTACACGGCTCTATATTGATAACATAAGAATATATGAGGTTACCAATCCTAACCGATCAACCCATCTTAACCGATGGGAAACGTTTGTGAGACCGTTCATATAGCGAACGGATCCGGTCAATATATGCTGCACGTACACGTATGTTCTAGTGGAAACCCATCTTAAGCCGGGTCGGATATCGAGTCAACCCCCCCCCCTCCCCCACAAGGGTAAAACGGCGTTCGGCACGGTTGTCATAAATACGCTTTGAGAACGCGACTGCAGACTTGGAGGCCCCGCCAGACAGACACGGAGAGGCTATGCCGAGCGCTATGGGAGCGAAGAAGGACTATTACTCATATTAATATTTTAGGACACATAATAATAATATAACAGTCGTCTATGGCGCACACATTACAGTTGTCCGTCTGTCGTCGTCGTCCGCACGTCATTAATTATCGACCAGGCACCGCAGCTTATTAACACGTGTTTCGGGTTTCGGGTTCGTTAACACCCGACGACTATATAACATATACCGTAATAATATGAGTGCGTGTGTGTGTGTGTGTGTGTGTGTGTTTGTGACCTACGCAAAGATTTGCCGTGGCTTTCGTATATATATATAAATATATACGTGCATACATAGCTTATATATACATAATATATTGTTGTGTATATAATAATAATATATAGGTACAGGCCTTGTGTCCCTCGGGCTACATCCCGCACTACTGTCTATTTTTTTTTTCGTTCTTCCCGACGTGCATCGCACAAACCGTCAATACACTTTATGCGTCCATATATTATTATTATTATTATAATAATATTATGATAATAGTAATAATATTGTGTATCGATATATACAACTACGTGACCGACGCCACCGCCGTTTCCTTTGTTTCAATTTTATCGTTTACCCCCGTGCCCGTGTACCCTGTACGAGTCGTGTGCGTAGGTATATACAACATTATATAATAAACCATTGCTGAAAAATATTCACCATATACCTGGGTACATCTATAACGAGTCTAATCGTAATCTACATATACAGGCTATACCTTGATTTAATATTATCAATAGGCAAGTAATAATATTAGTAAATAATATCGCGTACCTGTAGCCTGTGCACTATAAGCGATCACAACAATACATTACAACCAAGTACCTATAATAACGATAGGATGTGATGTTTTTCTTTTTTTTTTTTTATCGTCCGTTTTATGAATGAAACCCATACAATTTACTGCATTGGTGGTTGCGTACACTACCCGCACCGGTAGGTATGTAGAAATAATGCCCGGCGTTTGTCGAAAACGACAAGTCAGCTCCCCCCTCTCCCCATGTATGTAAGTTCCTACCTATACATAGTCACTCGGGTATTTTATTGGCGGACTCAAACGCGAACGCATATTTTCGAACGCAAGTACAGCACCCGTATGGCCGCGGATATTATAAGTGCAAAATGCTGTTCCCTCCGCAGGTTACGGAGTCGCCCGGTAGTATATATTATCATCATTATACACAGAATATGTAAAAATACACGCAACTGTACAATACCATGTACCGTGTACTATTATATAGGTATAGGTGCATACGAAACGTACTATATTAGATTATACGCTGCGGCGGTGATGTGTAAGTCGGGTCGTGCAGTCGTTTGCTTTAACGTCGCGAAGCCAATGAAACAATCGTACGCGGACGTGTATTATAATATATAATAATATTATATTATAGTCGCATAATATACAATATCTAATAGCTGCGCAGGTATAGACCATTCCGCTACAGCGAAGCACCGAAGAATTCGATATCGTAAGATTTATTATAATGAGCGAGGAAAGCCACTGCAGCGAACGATAGTCGTAGTCGTTGTCGTATATAGTTCGTATATGTATATAGTAGTAAGTACTACTTACGACCTATAATATTATAGCCGCTAATTTTATCGCACGTGATTGAATTACACAAGAAATAAGTATAATATAATAACGTACCTATTATATAATAATATCCAATACGAGCACACTATTGCGCACTTGTGCAACGTGCATATACCCTTGCGAGCTGGAAATTTTTTTTTCCTCCGTCGCTTATGATCTGCAGTACACGCCATAACAATATCTGTTTACGTTTTGAACACGGCCGACGAAATAATAATATTATAATATTATATACGTAGTTAAAACTTAAGTATATATTATTATGTATTATATTTTGTCCGTAAATGCGCGTCGTCAACCTGTGCGGTGGTCTAGTGCGAAGGTCATCCACACGTGTGCAACACATTACGAGGGGAGAATATTTCGGTTGCCGCCGCCGTCGCCACGATATTGTATAGGTAGGTGTAGATACCACGAGGAAAAGTGTAGCGTAAAAATGCCTGCGATTGTTTTTTAACTCGATAAACTTTGATTGTGCATACTGATCGGAATAATATACATTTCACCAGCCGCCATAATAGGAGGTAGTGAGTATAGATATATATACTATTATTATATCATTCTATCGATCTCCGCGGAGATTTATGCGTCGAAATATATTTTCTGAAAAACTGGTTAAATGCCAATGTGTTTTCGATTGGAATAATCTTGAAAGATTGACTGACAAAACGTTAACCAGATATTCAAATGTTCGCCGGGTATACGCTGTACCTACACAGGAAATATTATAATATATCGTTGCAGCAAACATATTTATTAATGTTATCTCGTTGAAAATCAATTGCGCATATTATTATTATATTATATATACTTTCAACGTTTTAATTACGTTTGATTAATGATTTCGAAAATAATTTACCAACCGAATATTTTATTTACAACTTATATAAATCATAATGTTAACAAAAAACTCGGCATACTATTTTGTAATAAGTACTTATGTATATTGCGGCGCTGACGACTTAATCCGGTTCAATGCATGCGTATCTCGACAATATCTATTATATTATTAATACGCCGATTATATACATATTACTATTATTATATAATAACTAGCGCTATGTGCAAGTGCCTACTCAATGCGATTGATAATAGTTTGATACAATTTATAACTATTGCAGCGAATGTCATCCACGATTTTTCGATCCGAAGTCGTTGGCTTAATCAATGAAACGTATTCTCGAATTACTGTACCTACATAAATAGGTGCAATGAAAATAACAATATAACATAATCCGTTGCTGCAGCAGTGCCCCAGTCGATATTATACGAGACGCTATATAGGTAGGTACTGCAGCAGTAGTCTCGGAAAAATAAAATCATAATATAACCTAAATTTTATTACCAGTTTATTTTTTCTTTCGCTCGGTATCGGATGCATAATAAAAATCTCGTATTCTCGTCGCCGTCGTCCAGTCACTTATTGTTAGTGTATACTATCATCAACACAAAACAAAACGAAACGGAACGGACAAAAAAAAAACAACAACGCATTAACGCGGTATTGCCGCCTTTATCTCTCTGCGAACCCTTAAAGAAAATAATGATGGTTGCCCCGGAGGCGCCTATCCGGTGCGCGAAAAAAAACAGAAGAAAATAATAAACGGGCTGTAAAAACAGTTTTTAACAGTTGACTTTTCTATTACCGTGCACAGACCGAAGCGCATTCCACGTCGCGCGGCGCCCATTGCCGGGGTGCAATTAAAACCCATTGTATTCCGCGAAACGGTCAGTGGTTGCGGGGTGTTGGTGGACGGGCGGGCGGCAGGTTAGGTGAGTGATAAAATTTTTTTTAATTATCGTTCCGGCACCGAAAAGAGAAAGATAAACACCTCCCACGGACGCTCACACTGCCCCGGGAACCGTATAATCATCGTTATACGACATGGGTAGGTAACGACGACGGTTTGGAGAGCAGTAGAAGGATTTCACGGAATTATTTATACCATATATATTATGCTCGTCTCTGATTGTCCGTGGATGTTTGCACTGGAATTGTGCGGTCGCGACTATTTATTATAAACCAGAAGTCCGCGCGATTCGTACCGCGGGGGGGGGGGGGGGTCACGCCGGAAACGCTGCACGCGGATCAAGTGATTATGCGGCTGCAACAGTAAAAACAATAGAGCCGTTGCAACGGTGCATTTTATTTACAAGCACGCGCTTATCAATGGGTGAGGCAAAGTTCGAATTCGTAGAAATTGCGCCCTCGTTGATATATTTATGATGATAAAAAAAACGACTGATATTTGTGTCGTCAAAATCATTATTTACACTTTTTATAATATTATTGTACACTCGGTCGTCGTCGGCGTCATCGTTATAATGCTATTATATGTATTATATATTGTATTATATGTTCCTCGGCGGACGATAATTATTACACGGACGCAAAATATACACACACGCGTTGCTGCGAGAGTTAGCTGTCCATATAGATAGGTATAGGTAATATACGCAGAGCGCGTACAATGCAACGAATAAAAATAATAATAATAAATCAGGAGGATAAAGTATTTTATAAGAATACCTGAAAACAAAATATGTATATAATATTACGTGTGGTACGTGCAGACCTGTGTGTGCCCAAAAGTATAAGTGTATAAAATACTACAAACATTAAGACGCGTGCAATACTCGTTTTCTTATATTATAATATAACTTGATTAATATACTTACCACCATAATATTATATTATGCTATATATTGTATGGAGTCGGGATGAATGTAAATCAAAGCGTCCGGACGGACGGGAAGCGTCGAATCGAAAAAAAAGCCTTTTTCCCCTTCGTCTTTAAATGTTTTCATTCATCGACCGTGTTCGGACGGTAAACCAATATTGGCTAAGCCAAAATTGCAGTATTCCATACCTGCTACTGTAATTATCCTATTTCTCACCGGTCAATAATATTAGATAGGTATTATACACATATTATTATAACAGATACATACGACTTACACTCTCGGCGTACTTACGGCACACACACCATATTAATATTTAGTACCGCATACAGAAAACTATAAAAGAATTAACGTGCAGAATGGAAGTCAGCTATCGGGTAATACCTAATAATAATATATTCAATTAGATGCCGATTATTGTAATGAGAGACCCATCGGAATGTATATATTATTATGTGTGACAAGGATGGAAAGGGGAGAAAAAAGGTGAATATTAATTAACCGACTGTAGTTATTTACGGGGAATGAACAATTTGTTGACCTCGGCGCAGTCCTCGAGTTTCTTCGTGCGGTATAATTATGTATGTGCTAACTGCTCAATTCTCTCATTTAAACGCACACTTATATAACGCGCACAATATGGGTTGACTATAGAAAACCATCAGGTCAATCTCTATATGCTCGTATCAAACGTAATCAGGTTCAAGTCAAGTTTCAAATTATCCACACTGTACAGCAATAATTATCACTAATAAATAATAATAATTCAAGCCTTATCGACTATCGTATTACCTATACGTATAAACTATAAACGAACCGATGTGTAAAAAGTATACGTTTAAAACGTACAATATTAATATCGTGTACCGTGACCGGAATCTAGGTAAAAATATGAAAATCTAAGTAATATCCGGACGATTAAAACTTGATATTAAAAGGAACAAAATAATTAATATTATTTTAGTTTTACAAACCGCGCGTTGTTGCAGCGCAGATCGTACAATTATTTTACCATTCTTCGGTAAAAACAATTTACAGAGCTGTATTATATAATGTATATGTAAATATTTCACGAGTTAAATTATTAATTTCCATCAAATATTCAAATAGTTGTAGAAGTTTTAGTGTTCGCGGCGGCGGCGGGAGGCGGGTAAATTAAAATGCGTCTGGCGGGTGGGTATAATAATATAATATACGTGGGTGAACACGTCTCACGGTGGCTACATCATATACTATTAATATTATATTATTATAATAATATTATATAAAGATGCGAGTGTTATTTATTGTTTTATTTATCGTGCACACGTCGAAGGGGTTTGCGCAGTGGTAATATGCTACACGATTCGCAGACAGGTAAATGTGCTTTGGTGATTTTAACGCTCTCGATGGCTATTATAAACGTTACACATTGTGATCGCACATTGCAATTTATAGCCCGAGAATACCGCGGTGGAAAAAATGATCGCCGCGCGTGGAAGCACCGAGTAATAATCTCGAAACTTCCGATCAAACTTTAACACAAGGGTTTGAACACAATGTGTTGGAACACACACACACACACATACACATAATATACGTGGATACGCGTGTGTGTGTGTGTGTAAACTATAATTACTAAAGTTTGGCAAGGGAAACTTCCAATTAAAAACGGCCAAGAGGTTTATTGCCATAAACCGTTTAGGTATAACAAAGAATAATTTAAGATCGTCTAATGAAAAATATTAATATTGTTTTTACTAGGTACCAATTATTCAGCACGTATTAATAGTTAATAATCTTAACATAACATCACTATAATATAATATTAAAGTATTGTATATAGGTGGTCGTATTTTGGTCGTATTCACACAAACAAAATATGTGAATAATAATAATAATTAATAACAACAAATTTAAATATTTTTTTTATTGAGCGCACATCATAAAAATGTATATATTCAAATATAGAATATATATTAAATTATAGTTCACATATATTTAATATAAATTAAATAATATATTATTTTAGTGTGTCTATGTAGGTACCTACCTATACTAGCTGGTTACAATATCTTTAATTGTGAAAATAAAGGTACGTTTATTATATTATATGCAATTATAGTTTATACCTATTATATATTTAGAATTCTATACATACTTGTGCAGATTTTAGAATTAGTGCAAAAAACTTCCGGAAAATTAATTATTAACGGAATCCCTTAGCCATAACCTATCGTTCTATCCTCACACTTGAAATATCATTGATTTCATAAAAAAAAACTAATCTTCAAAATAAATATTTTAGTATATAATATTGACTGTAAACTTTAATTTGATAATGTAAATAACTATATAAAAATATTAAAATATAACAGACAATTTTCTGTAATTTAATGCTGCTCGAATTCCAATAGCCAATGTTTTTTATTTAATAATAATTTTGAAAAATGATTATATCATTGCTATAGTCATTGCATATACCAAAAAGACGAATTCATATTGTTTGTCGAGTGCAGAAAATGTCAAAAATCACACCGTCGTAGGTTGAATAAAATATCTGAAAACACCGCTTGAAACAAGTCTGTTGTGCGCGTAATGATATATTGTGTAATGTAAATTTACGAAAACTGCGGCTTATCGCTTATGATGGTATAAAAAAAACTGTGAATTATGACTATTAAAAAACTTAAATAAATAATACGTACAAATTATTATATTATGATGCACATACACACATTACTAATAAATAATATTATTATTATTATTATTATTATGCACAGGATGTAGATAATTATAATAGCGCGGAAAATAAACGAACCTTTCCATCGCATTTACAGTGTTTTTAAACAATTCGTCATAGATTAAGTCATATCTCATATTTCTTACTCGAACACGAACCGATAGGTATAATATAACCTGTCTATATGTACATGCGCATATATTATATTGTGCGTTTATAGTTACTTTTGTTTCACTATAAGCACAGTTCATAAATTATATTATTTAGGTACGTTAAAATAAGTATATTTTATAAAAACAAAAATTCAATTACGACAAGCAGCTATGTACTGTTAATAGTCTCAAGTCAGCTGTACTGTGTAGCTGCTTACATGTATGTACAATGATGATGAATAACTAAATTAGTGAAATTTGACGGCTGTTGGAAAAAGATAAAACACGAAATAACGATGATTATATTTTAAAATCGTAAATGATAAAATGTATTATTCGTTTTCTTACATGATATTATAATATACTATAGGTATCGAAATAGATATTAATAGTTGTGTGCTATTCACTTTTTTATCTCAATATGCTATGGCAAAATAATACTAAATATTGTGTAACAATAATTCATATAATATATTATTATGGTGTAGTGTTTTCCATAATTTTATTGTTTTAATAATAACATTTGTCAACTAATAATAAAATATTTTTATCTGTTATATTTCTTTTTTTAGTTATTAAAAATATGTTATCATACAATTCAACATATTTTGTTAAACTGAAATAAAAATTTTTTTACCTCCCTAAACCAAAAATATGAAAAAAATTAATATTATCCACATCTACTCTAGATTTTTTTCTCAAAAAATTTAAGAATAATAATTTTTAGTTTCTACTTTTTAATATAACTTTTTTATAGGATTTGGAGGGGTAATTAAATCAAAATTGTGGGAAAGTCGGTCTCAAATAGACTTGACGAAAAGTTAAAACCTGTTTTCAGAAATTAAACACATCTTAATTCTATGACATAGAACATTGTGACACGTGACACGTGACATTGTGACACGTGCAGCTTGCAACACTAAAGTGTTATAGAGTATAGACAAATACGGAAATTCGCCGCATACATTCCCCTTATATAATATCGAAGTAGCGAATAAAGAGAGAGTTGTCATTATTATTTTATTGCTGAATCGTTTAAGTACGTAGGGCACTTTTGTTAAAGTTAAGTATTCGAGATTGGATCAGAGGATCGAGTTGCTGTTTGCAGAATTTCTAAGGAGAGTGGATGATATTTTACTCAAAATAATGAACAGCGATAATATTATATAATTATGTATATAAGGACATTTAAATGTTATTATTGGTATACTTAAATATAATTGACGCCCGTCATAAGTATACAATATATGAAGTCGGTTCGTGGAGGGAACAAATCTGCTATATATAGTTCATCCCATCTATAAACGCCATCAAAGCCATATAGAGGGAGCGGAAGTCTTATACCTTCGTATATTATACGAGTATAGGTACCGAAAGTTGCACGGTCTGGAAACTTTCGAACCCGTTTTTCTTGAGTAACGGTCTTAAGTCAGACAACCGTCTATGTATAATTGGCTTTGGTATATACACGTCTGCAGTACCTATACCGCGGTCGATCCCTGCAGGGCCACAGATTTCAATAAACCGTCACGAGTCTCGATGGGTTCGTTTGATATAATAATAATATTATCATGAAGTCGTTATAGACGCAGTGACCTAGATGACAACAACAATATACGGTCGTGATGTATGATTACAACTTTAATAATATTATAATGTTTATGGCTATAGGTACAAAGGACTTTCCGAGGGATTTTCGTAGAATTTCAGAAACCTCTGCTACAAGACTATATAAGTAGTACGCAATATTATATAATATATTATATTGTGTTGTGTATATTACAACAGTATTCGTATTTTGCCCGGACGCTGATAGGTCTGCAGATATTGTTGTTTGAAATTCGTATACTCAGCTCGCGATATATAGTATGATTTTCGTTCGCAACCGATACGACGTAGTAGACTAGTAAATATAAAATAGTGTTTTAATATTTTGAAATTGTTCGATGATGGAAGAATAAGGTTACAGCGGTTTTGAAGTTCTGTATCGACGAACGTTCATATTATATATATATTCGTATACAATCATATGCGCACAATACAATAACATGTTAACTCGGTGGATTGCCGTTGCAGCAGTGTCCTATGGCAATCTAAACTATTTTTAAGCGGTTGTAAATACGGAAACTTAATTACTCCGTCATTAAAAAAATGTTACAACATCTTGGGAAAGTCGGTTTTTGAAAAATACATTTTAATTAAATTGAAGTCAAATTTTATTATGCGATTTTAATTAATAACTGAAAGGTTATAAAAAAAAACCTACCATATTATATTCCGACATTAAAAACACATTTAAAAAAAATCTTTGTCTCATTACTTCGAATGTATTTTCGTATTATGAAATATATAATGTACAGAATATGCTTCCTGTCTTCGTTCACGGGTTCATTCACGTGAAATAGTATTAATTTTTGTTTATTTATTTGTGTTTTTTTTTTATTTTCTTTTACGGTGAAAGGGAAGAGAGAAAAAAAAATGTTTTTAGACTTTTAATTATGGCGGCGCGGCGGCGGCGGATACGAGCGGTTTGGTTAAATATTGCATTACTCGTCAATTATTTTTATATATACCTATGCGAGTTTTGACTGTGCGGAACACGCGACACATAATCAATAACAAACTGTCGTTCAAGCTTACATAGGCACGGCGGCGTGTGCTTTAAGTGTCTGTGTACAAAACATAGTACGCTAACTCCATTTAATCGGTTTTCGCGATTTTACCATTATTGAACGATAATAATATATTATAAAATATTATGTCATGAATATACGCGCACGGTGTTTCGCGTTTATTAACCATATATCCGCAGTAGCGATCGTCTGGCGCGCTCACTTTAAATACGCACACGAGTGCGACACCATAATATTATAATACGATATATTATATCCATTTATCAGCTATTTGGGTGAGGTTTTTTTCGCCACGTTTATAACCATGGTTATGTATTAACACGCTTCGCGCGCGATTTGCTCGCATATGTACACCTGCCTCGACGAAGGCGGCATTATGATTTATATAAAGAACTCCGTGTCAATCGCGAGAAACACGCCGAGCTTGCATATCGACACGGCGAGGGTTAACGTGTCGTTCAATACGCATATTAGTGTATTAAAATGTTTTTTTTTCAATTCGATTTTCCGCGCAGTGTGACGTTTAATATTACAATATTTGAGTTTGAACTTTATACGTATAATATTACTATTATAAGTACTCTTGAGTACTCTAAATGACTAACACCATAACTGCAGCTATGAAATCAAAATGAACAATTTTGATTTCAATTACACATATTGTCGATATTTCTTTTTTGTGATTTAAATTTAAAATATAATATAAGTAATGGTATTATATATTTTATTTATGATTTTTTTATGTGTCAATTTATATTCATTAAGATTTTTAATTAGATTTTGAATAACATTTTGTTGTACACTGGCCTAAGCTACGCGCAGACCTATATACATAAATATGCGGTTAAGTAGGCAAACAGTAGTTGTTTCCATAGTGATTAGTATTATGTGGCGCTTATATTAATAATTACACCGTTTGATTTTTTATTAATTATTTCGGAACATATAGGTAGGTACCTAACCAAAATATCAATATTTTACTTTATAGTAAGTATATTATATTATACAGTATACAATAATATTTAACTTTTACTTAGAACTATTAATCTTCAACATTATCTATTATATTGACAAATTTAAATATATACCTACCTACATATATTATTATATTACAATTTTCATATATTACTCCATCTTATACCTATATATCAGCCATTCGACTCATATTATAATAATGTTTTGTGTTGGAGTGAGAAAATGAATAAATTACCAATGATGATTTATGGGTTGGGAAGGGGGAGAACCAGTATATGGGGCTATTTAGTATTTTCTAGCATTTATAGATTAATTTTCTAAGCCACCTGACCACAAACTGAGAGTAAAAAAATCTTTTCCACGTGTACGGGCTACCGTCTCAATAATAATATTATCCGATTCGGTTCGTGTGATGTGATCACGGTCGTTTTACGTTTTGCGCTTGGGGTAGCATATTGGGAATCATCCATTGGGGTTAAGTCGAATATGAGTATAATATTATAACTTTTGGTATGCGTGTATATATGCGCATTTTTACACCTGGGTGTTCTGCGGCTGCAGCTAAGGTGTTTTTCTACACGTGGTACTATATATAAGTCGGAAAATATAGTTATTTTTTTATTTTATTTTCTAAACACCTTTTTGACCGACGGACATTTGATACTCTTTCCCCGAACGCATCGCACACATAATTTATTATATTATAATGTGTATTCGACGGATTTTTTTTTTTTGTTTCGTTTTCGTTAACTATTACGTTATGTGCGCGGGACGAAGGCGTAAACGCGTACCTAAACGGACGTGTGAGACAGGCCGGTCATAAATTCAATCGGTCATCCGCGCGCAGTACTTATATAATATCGTGTTCCGATCGAAGAGACCATATTATACACACACGCTGGAGACGGGTCGCCGTATTATTAACTTCCATCGAAAATAAATACACATACACATACGACATACCTTCACTGCTGCAGACTCACAGACACTCGATTTCGTTTATTAGCTACATATATTTGAATTCCACACACCGAAACCCGAACGTCTCTTTTGACAATTACCGATTGCGTTCGACTGATGTGTAAACGATTATCCCGATGTATACCAAGCGTTCCAACGGACTCGCGTAGACGACGAATTTTTTTTTTTAATCGAATCCAACGCTCATCGTTTATCGTTTACGTGATATCGAAACGTTTTACGAGTTTTTAACTTTAAACTGACACATTCACGGACTAGTTGTTAAATGAAAATTTGTATTAAACAAACAAACTGCAGAGAGAAAAAAAGTGTCATTTTAAATGAATAAATTAAGAAAAAAAAAACATTCGATCGTAAATAAAAACTTGTGTAATTTTTTCACGGATTTTGGCTCGTTCGGGTATTAATAAAAAAATAATGAAATAAAAAAACATCACTCGTTTTAATTCACGACGTTTGGCGGTTCACAAAATCATTGCATTATTCAGGGGAAACTGGAAAAAAAAATAAAATCTTAAACGTTTGTTTTAAACGACTGGGCTCGAAACTTTTACGACGTGTCTCGTCGAATATTATATTATTATATTATACATGATATAGGTACCGATGTAGTCAGTAAAACATTGCAAAACATTGAAACATATATATAGGTGTACGTTTTATCGATAACGACAATATTTAACTGCGAAGGTTATTATAACAACATATCATTGTATAAAACAATTTGGCTGTTGGACAGGGTGGTTTAATTTTTAACTGCTACAACTATAATTTTCATAACCGTTAATTGAAAAACAAAATATTTATATACAATTTAATTTAAGTACTTATAAATTTACGTTGATATTTTAATATAAAATGTATTTTTGTGTTTAAATTATATATTATGTTTTATATTGTACTTATATAATTGTTTTTAAATTAAATTAAATATTCCAAATATAATTTTTAAAATTGAAGACAATATTGTAACATAAAATAATACATAACTAAACCATAAATCCTGCAGATAACAACTGAATAATAATCCAGCGAGGACGCATGATCCTGCACTTCACGGACCCCGAGGACATCTCAATTTTTCGATATTCGAATTATTGATTAAATTTTTCGTTCTGCGGGAAAACATCTTTCTGAAAAATGTCGTTTGCGTTTACCCATATACATAATATTATATAAAGAAATATATAACAGTAGGTACCGCATAAGTCATAACTATAACAAGTACGGTGTCTATATGCACATAATATTATAATGCGATTCGTTCGCACAAAATTCGTAAATGTAGTCTGGGAAAATTCGTGTCTTAAACGTTAAAAAATAGACTACGTGCAGCGGTCTATATATTTTACTTCGCCACACGTCCACAATATCATGCATGGCACATACACATATATATTTATATATTATTATATTGTACGCGACGATATAACGTGACGGTTCTCGCAAACGTTAAGATATTATTATAATAATATTATACAGACTCACACACGTTTGCCGGCATTAAATATGATATTATTATTATTACAATATATCCTCGCCGCCGTCACATAGCTGCAACTATATAATATATATAGGACTATACCAGATACCTGCATACATATAGCTACTACTACGACCGCTGCACCTACCTATATATTCGCGCATCGTGTCTCCGCCACCGCCACTGCCGCCGTCGTGATCTCATAAACCAGGAGCACTTTATATACGCGCGCGTATATACCTACAACACGCCGCGTGTCCGCCGGCTCGGGAAACACGCCGCCGCCGTGTTGTTGGCAGGACGAATGCGCTGCCGCCGCCGTTGTAGTCATTGCAGCGCCGCACACACACACACACACACACATATATATATATAAGCAATATATAATATGTATGTGTATATATATATATGTAGCTTTGCGCTGCAGGAGAACAGTGTATACATATATAAATTATACGTGTGTATATGTATATGTTATTATATATTTTATGAATTTTTTTTTTTAGATTTTTTCTTTCGTTTCGCCGCCGGCCCGACCAGAAACGACCCAGTCACGACGTTGCACACACACACACACACACACACACACGACTTAATAATAATGTGTTCTCTCCGCGTGTCATGTATAATATTATATTTATAAACTCTACCCGGCACTGAATTGACATGTTTGTATTTCTATATAATATTATATATATATATCACGTACTATGCTCGCGCCCCGGAGAATCCTCCTCGTGCAGAGTTCGCGAAAAATCGTACCACGCTGGTGGAACGCACGCGACGTAGTCCGACGACCACGCTTCTGCGTCTCCACTCGGCACGACGGCCGTCTACCTACATAATTCTTATAAAATAATAATATATTATATTTTTAAATAACGTCATAATATTATCCCATCGCATCATAGTTGCGTTTGAAATATCGCGAGCACCGAGTGCAGTCTGAGTGTCTGCAGCAGACTACGGTATATGTGCGCGATTAACATAAATATTTTTATTTTAGGGTACGCTGCAATACATGACGTGATACGCTTTCGATTATATACCAATTGGACATATGATTATATTGAACTATATACAACAAGTATAATATATACTTTAAGGACGCGGTTATTACTGTTGGGCATAAAAATGAGTAGGTATTGTTAACAACATTTCGGCGATTTACGGCACGACCGATTTTCTAATGCATCGGACGTGATCCTATATAAATCCAAATTAAACGCGCAATTAGATAGTTTATAATATAGTATTGTTTTAAGTACTGTTTTTTTAAATTCTTTAGATTCACAAATCTATATTCACTCTAAGTCCGCGGCCGCGAGATCCGACACGGCTCACACTTGGTTTTTTTTTATTTTCTATTATAAATTATAATAATATACGTTATAGTGACTATTCGCACTACGTTACGCGTCATATAGCATTGTAGTTGCTTTTTTTTGTACATAATGTTATATTGTTGTCGCGCCCTTCATTCGTAGAGTCCAATTTCATTCTGGTTAATCGTTTGCCAGCGAGAGATTCGCGTGAATTGTAATTCACAAATTTAATGGTAAAAAAAAATCTAAACAATGCCGCAAAACACGGTCGATGAGCGGTTTTAAAGTGAACAACGTTCGAAAATCATAATACGTAATCATAATATACAAACATTGTTGTTTAGACTTCCAGCCGACGTCACAGCAGGCCGAATACCGGAGACCGCGTGTGAACTCGACAACTCGAAGTAACTACGCAGTCGTAAAGTTTTTTGCGGCGACGAAGGAATACGGCGGACATCATATTTCTATGATATTATAGCGAGACTTTCTGAGAACTGGAGTTAGACTAGGTTATTATCATAGCAGTGATGTAATAATAGCGGCTAATATATAGTGTGTGTGTGTGTGTGTGTGTGTGTTTTAATACGTTTATTAATTTCACTTTATAATAATAGTTTTTACTTATTATATAAATGTGATAAAAAAAATAAGAAATTATTGCAGTCTAGACTTAATTGGTGTAGAACGCGCGCTCGATATAATATAATGATGAATGTGATTGCTAATAATTACTGACCTCGCGCGTATATATTTTGTCAGTCGTACAACGTAATCGCACAGCTGATATGCGTCCAGCTACGAGTTATGTATTAATTTACAATATTATTTAAATGACCACAATATTACCATTATCATGACGTATGGGTCATCGTCGCGCACCTATGATCATAATATTGTAGAAATATTATAATGTAATTCGCTCCGGCAACAATATACGATAGGAGAACGCGCGGCGACGTATACAAATAATTATTTATGTGTTTAGTGTTTACACATTCTTCGCGTTACGCTTTTGTTTTTAAATGCCTATACCACCACCGACCGTCGTGGGTGGATATGCCGCGGCTGGCTGACGATAATAATAATAATTAAAACTTACATCATTTGTTCGTCGTATAATTTATGCGCGTGCCGGGGTGGCCGCCGATAGGGTTGTGAAAACAATGGTTTGGATATCAAAAATTGTCTCGCCGTGTATTATAACATTGTATTATATATAAGCGCGTACGTACGCGTATATGCTGCGCGCCCGTGTTATATTATTCCATAATGACGGAGCGCTTATCCCCCGCAGCCGGACAGATCGATAATTAAGATTACGAAATTCATTAACGAGACGTTCGTCTCTTTCGGGTTTATTTTTTCAATATACATATATGTATAACATAACGTGTATATCAATAATATCGCATATACCCGCCACGTCCGCTGTGCTGCAGCCTGTATACAATAATATTATTATATCGTTCGGTCCCGTGGAGCGCATGCGACCGGCGGTGGCGCGATTCACGACAAGATGAAAAATGTTGTTCGAAAAAGTAGTACTTATATACATTATGGTATAATTCCTACCGTCTATATATCGGAATTAATCCTGTCTTTGAACGCCGCGCTTGCGTATTTTGCCACCGGCGCCGACTGCAGCAGGCTGCGAGAGGGTTGTTGCTGGCTGCTGCTACTGATAACATCAAGAATAATATCCATCAATCTGGATTATATTATGTGTATAGAATAAGTATATGTGCACGGGTATATATAATGGATAGTCGTAACGCATCGGAAGATATACAATGCTACTCGGAGTGCGCGTTGAGGGTGTTTTTTGTTTTTCTTTTCGAGTGTGCGTCGTAAGACGACTTCCAATATTGTATATACGTTTGCGACGACGGCGAAAAAGCTGACGACTTTGCATGATATAATATATAACGCGGGGTGCACTTAGGCCTACGCGTCACGTTATAATATATTATTATATTAATCATTATATTATCTGTGTGGCAGCGTAGCGATCTGCGATATATATATAGGAGTAGGGTGGAGGGGGCTTGGGATCGACGAAATGAGGTACCTCACGTAATAGCTGCAGCAGGTTTATGTATAGAAGCCAAAATGTCAAGAGAGTAATGAAAAAAAAATCGAGGTAAAGCCAATTTAGAAATTCGTGAATTCTGCCTTGAGTCTGCAGCTATACCAATAGAGTGACGCAAAGACAAAAATGTTAATTTAAAAAAACGCGTAAAGATTTTTCTCAAAAAAACCTAAGGTAGCACATTATCATTTAGCAGACTCGCATATATAGGGGATACTCGAACATCTAAATATACCTAGATATTTTTACTTGGACGGGCACGTCGTATAGCTGATAATATTTTTGTGCGAAATATCGGATAGCCAGTGACCTTTGGGGGAGGGGATGGTAAGGGGTTGAAAAAAAGCCGTTTCGACCACGGAAACAATACCGTACAAACAAGATAGGTCGATAACTATTACTATTGTACACACGACGGAGGGGCGGATTATTATTATATTATAAGTAGAAGAGTTTGGGCGGATTGAATGTGTAGCCGGTTTCCGTGGCATAGGCACCACAACGTTATATTTATTCAGATCAGTAGCTTCGTGGGTGGTAGAAAAGGACTACCGCGCGCGCGAGCGTGGAACGTTTTGAATCTTATTTTCTCGTACGTGTATGTACCTGTATACTGATGTACTCTGCGAGTAAAGCATTATTATTGTTATTATTGTTGTTATATTATGGGAAACCGATCATTAAACAAATTTCGAAAACACCGCGATGGAAAAGAAAAAAGGCATTCGACGACGACGAAGACGGCGACTGGCTGGATATAGCGGTATAATATGATTATATATGTTGAAACGTCGACGATGGAAAAAGAAAATATTATAAAGAAAAGAGAAATAACAATTTTATATAACGAAACAGACGTGTCTCCCGCCGGGACTTTTTAAATAATAACCCTACAAGAATATTTGTCGCCGAGACAGTTTGCAGAAGGGACCGCAATCGGAACACTACGAAAACATAGGAATTATAGAACAGATATTTTGTTAGTATAGTTATTAAAAAGCATTAATTGTTTTGGTTTCTTTTTTCTTTGTCATGTATAAAAATATATAAATTATGTCGGAACTGCGGTTGAAATCGGTATTAACCAAAACGACATTTTTAGTTTTGTAGAACCGATGCAGAAATAACATTTTTAGAGAGGGAGTCAGTGGCGGATCCGAGGCTTAATTTTGGAGGGGCATGGGGGGCAAAATACAAAAAGTTCCAAAATTGGCTATGAAATTGGCTAAACACAGTGTAAAACAAAGGAAAACTACCTTGCCCCCTTTGCCCTCCCCTGGATCCACCACTGGAGGGAGTACCTGTCCCACCAAACCCCGAATCAAAATTTCTGAAGTTCTCGCTACTAAATATAATTCTGCGTCGCTCATTATTGCGTTATCACTCGGATAGATTTGAAACACAATAATAAAAATGTATGTCGCGTTCGTGATCGGTTTTAATGGTTATTATAATCGATATAGGTTACCTCTACTCGAGTTCGCGAGAGGTGGTTATCACGTGTTGCAGTGTCACTTGTATAATGTTATATATGGGTACGCTTATAAATAGGTACCTACGTGTTGTTTTTTTTGTACGCTATATATATTGTTTAGGTATATTACCATTTAAATCCGAGCAATGTCAATGGTGTCGTAACGATAAAACAGGATAACGGCGGACCAACGACGGACGCGTAGTTATTCACAAACCGTTTTGACGAGTATAATATTATTATACTTATATATATTATATTATACGATATATACATCGCAATCGAAATAATAACAATTTAATATAATAGGTATTCGATACGAGACGACAATAAGACGCGACAATCCTATGTAGACTACGCACACGCACACACACACACATACACACACATTTACATAAAAAAAAATACTTGTGTGTAGTGGAATAATTATTATAATATCTATTACATTATTATACGCGACGGTACGTTAACGACGTTTATGTTAAGCGTTACGGATAAAACTTTACGATATTAGTGCATAATAATATAATATTATATACGTATACAACAGTACATTATATCGTCCGCGGGGTGCTATGTATATATAGGTATATAAAGGCTCAAACAATGAGTGTAAAAAACAAACCGACCGAATAAAAACATCACGTCCGGATCGGGGGTCTTTTCTCGAGTGTGTATGTATATATATAGTTTATTTTAACGGATTATTAAAAAATCAGAAAAAAAATAACTACGCCCTGAGATTGCGTCGCGCGTTTGAAGGCGAACGGACCCGCAGAGTAGTTATATTATACGCGGCGGCGACCGTTTTATTACTCCGGTACGCGCGTATCATAAATTATAATAATATACATGAGTTCTATATAGTGTATATTTTATGTGTATGTGTGAGCGTGTAGCAGCCCCGAAGAGTTCACGGTAGTGTTTTTGCTTTGCACGTGTATCACTTCGACAGGAAAATAAAATAATAATATTCCGTTCGAACCGACCCAGAGTAGCGACCGCTGTCGTAAATAAATATATAATATACCGTGGCACAGTGCTACATGAGAGCTCTTATACTGATGGCACCCCCCAGATCTGTCACTACTAGTAATCCAAAGATAGATTATTTTTCTCATGGCTTTGTTAAAAAATACTGATATTATTTTAACATTAATGTGATAGGCACCTGCAGTAGTCGTCGACGTCGTTGTCGTTGTCGCTTATGTTTTTGTGGTGCTCCTTCAACTATCATGTTATACGATATCGTCAGAGCTTAGGATTTCTTCTTCACTCAAACGCCTCTCTTTCTTTTTTTTTTCATTGTTTTTAATTAACGTCGGTAAAAAAGGCCATTAGATACAATTTTTTTTTTTGTATTCAATTGGGTCATATAATTTAGTTCTGTCTAAGAATTTTAAAATGTGTATGGTGATTTCCTCGTCTGGTCCCAATGCTGCATCTAAGGTGTTGGGGATGTTGAGGCTGCTTAGTTTGTCTACACACTGGAGGAGTTTTGTGATAATGTAGTTGACTGAGAGTTCAGTTCCGCAAGTATTGTACCTAGGTTTTTCTTTCTTTGCCATGAGATAGCCGTATGTAAGACTGGTGTGACCAGATGTGATGATTCTGTTGATAATTTAATTACCTCATATCTTCTATTTATAAGGAGTCGAATCTCTCCGGGCTGTTCTCTAGTTCGACTCTAACTTGAAGAGTATGGCTCCGTTCTATGGGTCACTTTTACACTCCCACCGTCTTGTCAATTTAAGAGCGAGTACATAGACTTTTCCTTGCCTTTGATAGTTTGATCCTGGTCGCTCATGCTTTGAGTACTCACCACCCGATATATGAATGGATTTTAACTTGAGATTCCTACAAAATGTATCAATGGTTGAATTGTTAAACATCGCACCATCCCGTATTAGCTTGCACGAGTTTTTCAGCTTTCCACTCGCTTCCGTTACTAACTAGTGTTTTATCCCTTAACACTACTAGATTCTGTTACTAGCTTGCATCCAGTATTATATTCTATGCGATTTAGAGTTGTAATAATTAACTTGGTCGTTCAATGCGTCTGGCTCACGAGTACTCCAATCAGCTCACAGCTTAGTTTATAATATGACCTTTGCTATACTGAAATGAATATTATTTATAGTATCTCTATAAATATTTTATAATAAACATATATTATTATTATTTTGTATTGTTTGGCTCTGCTCAGGGTTATTAAATTAAATATAACAGTAAATAGATTGAGAAGTTTAACAACATAATATATTATTATTTTGAACTTTTATAGCACTACATTATACATGGTAGGAGAACGATCGACTGAGGTCCGATCCGAATACATATGCCAATACAAATATAATGTATATTATTTATTGTGTGTAAGTTACGTGTAAACAAATGCGACAGGGTTCACGGATACCTTTCCGACGCTGTCACGTGAAATAGGTACATCATATCCGTTTTCCCTCCGCCCTCTGGAATTTTGTAAATTATTATACACGTGATATTGTTCAATACTATATTATGTACCTCCACATACTCGCACTCCAGTTTTTGTACGACTCGAAAATATGGCAGCGATGGAGGATAATATTGTGTTATAATTTATAACAATATTATATACTGTTATACACATATAGGTGCCTCCTATATATAACAGTCGGAGGAAAAAAACAAATTTTTAATTTACTCTAAAACGACGATTGTCACGTCGTCGTCAGACACCAGACCGACACAATGTTATTTATCACTTAATATTATATATTGTATAGGTACGTATAATTTATAAATAGGCGTACGAGACTGAAATCGGACCTTAGCAGCGGTATTATACGAAGGGGGACTCGTCGTAAAAGTTCTGTACTCGTTATATAGGTATACCTATTCTGTACAACCATCGGCGAGCGAGTATAATATGTGTATTTTCTCATTATTATTGTTATTATTTTTCGTGTTTTACTACCGCGGTCGTCTCGTTAAGTTTTTTTTCAACCTCGGGTACCTTACTGTATTATAATATATATATAATATATTATATGGCCTTATAATGTTTTCGTAGTCGAACGTTCTTCGCAGGCACACACAATCACACGCGCACACGCTGCTGTATATTATAATGATAATAAATAATAATATTGTGCATGCATTTTTGTGTACAGACACCCGCCCTCTTAGCAGCTCTCCCCCGTTTGCCCAACTCTATAACTATACACTCTCCGCGCCCCCGACTACTGCAGCAGCGGCCACAAATCGAATTCTTGATTTCTCAGAGTTTTTTTTCCTTAACCGGCCCGGGGCGACACGACTGTAAAACAGTCGTTGCTTTTGAGAATACTACTTAAAATAATATAATAATATAATATCCTATATAATATGCTGCAGCTGACATCGCTATTATAGTACATACACGGCTACCTCCACGCCATCTCCATCGCCAACTGAAGACTCCCCCACACAGGCGCGTATATTGTAGATGGTGCAGTTTGCACGTTTTTGTCTCTAACTCGACACGAGGTCATCGACTCATGATGTTATTTCTACAAATTGATGTATTATATTATTATGTTAAGTTTGTGGTGCATCTATAAAATGACAAAGCTCGCCCACTCGGTTCATACATATTTAAAAAGTATCGTCGTCTCAACTCTTGTCGATAATTTTCTACAAGTCTAATATTTAGGTACCCCGCGCTGTATAGAAGATGTGCGTATTGTATATTGTAATTTTTCAGCATTCTCCGAGACATGATAAAAACGTCGTAAAACAGTAACGAGTATGCATAAGAACCTATAGACAGTAAATTCCACGACGGGCCGTCGTCACCGTGAAATTTAGAACAACGAACACTGCAATGCGAAGATTCGCATATAACCTATTATACTTATGGGCGCCACATCACCATCAAAGACTGCATTGCACATGCACAGGGATGCAAGTATGTTTCTCTCAATTATTCCTAATACAACAGCTATACTGTGGCAGTATATTTGTATGTACTATAAGTAGAATTCGAGTATAGGCGTTTCGTGCGAAACAATTATAAGATTGCAAATTAGACAAATATAATACTATGTCTTTATATACGGAAAATGACTGCACTGCTGTCTGGTTTTTTGAGTGAGAACATACTTACGCAGCGTAATACGAGAAATAATATAGTGCCACACTGGCGAAGATCTAACTCGATACAAACCCCTCTTACAAAAATTAAATGAGTGTTACAATGTAGAATACTCCTATTATTCTTTATTAACGTCACACAATAATATCATGCAGTAACGGAAGAAGTAAAAAAAAATGTTCAGCGCTCATATTATACACCACGCTGACACTGAATACTATATAACGTGAGCACTAATGGACGCTTTAAGGCATATTTAATTCAATTGTTTTATTTTTATTTTTTTTATACTTCCACGTCCGTTTTCCCCCGGTGTACTGTTCTATAATCTTTATTTTTGTCTTTTATATTCTTTCATGCGTTTTCATTATTTTTTTTTTTACCGTCGGTGGTGTAACGCAGTTTTTGTTTTCATAATATATGTTTTATAATAATATATAATATACGGTATTATACGGCAGTAACACTGCCTACCAGATACCAATAACAATAATAATAATAATGATAAGCTAGTGATATACAGGTCCATTTCAATGGCCCCCCCACTTTCGAAATTTGAACTTCTGACCACGCCAAACGTTTGTGCATCGTTTGTGCAGAAATGTGCACAAAGTCCAATCGTTTGTTCACAAAAACTCCCAGCGCTAACCAAAAAACAATGTGGGGGCCATTGAAACGGGACACCCCCTTTTTAGAAAATTGAAATTTTTAAGGTGCCAAATGTTTGTGCATCGTTTGTGCAGAAATGTGCACCAGGTCCCGACGTTTGTGCACAAAAACTCCCAGCCCTATCCAAAAAACCAAGTGGGGGGGAGGGCATTGAAATGAGTCCCTCTTTTTTGAAATTTTAAACATTTGTCGTATTAATAAATATCGTTTAGGTACCTAATAGGTTTAATACTATTTTACTATTGCCATGTAAACGTCTAGAAATAAAAGGGCAGTATATTAATAATATATTATATTTAAATATTGTATTATAATATGAATAATATAATAATATTATGTTTTAAATATTCCTAAGTTAACCTAACCTAAACTAACTGAAAATTTATCTGGGTGTTCCAACATGGTTCCCGACTTATAGCACATTTACAGTGGGAGTGTCAGGGAAATGCCTGGACCCCCACTTTTGAGTTCCGTAACCAGACCTGAGGCATTCAATTGTTTTTCGTTTGTTCTTGTTACAGTAACGTCGTCGTGTTTGATGAAATTTGTACTCTATAGACGTCTGGAATCTGGGTATAGGTAACAGTATTATTGAATACATTTTTTCTTGTGGATAGCACGTAATCCCACTGCAGCTGATACCCAATAACTTCTGAAATTGAACACAAGTGTTAGTTATTGTGGAATTTTTGTGTTACAGAAAATTACAAAAATCTACTGACAACCCACGGATTGGGTTTTTCACAGAGAATAATGCAAAGTTTTCAACAATAACAATAGTATACACTATGTACATAGGTATAGTATAGTGTAAGACTGCACTGGCCCAGTGCCAAAGGTATATGCGAAACGCGAGACGGCGAGTGACCAAAGCCAGGCTGTTCTGTACTTCTTTTTAATTTGTTTTGATTTTTTATTTTTAAATGGTTTTATAATTCGCGCGTGTGCCTTATATACATATTCGTGTTGAGTAGAGCGAAAAAAAGTGTCTGGGTTTCCGGAGAGGTTTCTAGGACACGCATATGCCATTCTATAGTGCTCTACGGTTATAAAATGCAGAGAGTTTAGTGCTAGCTGCAACGCAATTATATTTCCCAGTCTTGCATATAATGCACATACACACACGCATTTAAAATAATTCGTTGTGTATTTAAAAAAGAAAACGAAGTTTTATATTTTTTTTTTAATGTCAAGGGCTCTTTGGTAACAAACATATATTCTTAAGCGATAGTCGCTGCTGCTGCTGCAGACGCTCGTGGCAAGTAGATTTCATTTTATATTTTTAAATCGAAATGTAGGTAGGTACGTATCTACGTTCCGTAAACGAAATTATATGAAAATATTGTATTTTTTTCTTTTAGACGATAAAACGAAGGACGGAAAAAATTGTTATCATTTCATTTTATTATACTTAGGTTATAATATATAGGTAGTATATTTTAATATATACATTAAAAATTCAAACGTTAATATTATTTTTTCTGGTCGTTATCAAAACATCGATAAAGCAATGCACGCATTAACTGCAATAGTTGCACGTATACGTTATACATGTATATTGCATATGATATATTATAGCCTATTAAGGAGCTGGTAATATACATAGGTTAGGACGTCAGGTTAGGTATATGTATTTATTTTTATTTTATCATATACCTACTATAAACAATTCAAAATTCAATATTCAACAATTGTAATTTAATGCTATACGATAAACGGATAGTGAAATACAATCGTGTTTTGAAATGATATAAATTCTGAGTATAATCACGGTAAAAGACGCAAAAGGTCTTGGAGAACAAATGCGTATTATATATACGTAGGTTATACATAGGTAGGTACCGATATGATATTTATACGGTATATTACGATGATAATCATTGAATATCATTATAATAATGTGCTATGTTTAATATTATATAAACTGATTCTAGTGTATTTAAAAATAATAGAATTTATTAGGTATACCTATGTATAGGTAACGATTATCGGTAATCACTATATAATATAGGTATAATAATAATAATAATAATGTTTTTTTCTTTAAAATTAAATCAGTAAAAACAAACTGATGTATGGAAAGGTGTATAATTAAAAAAAAATGTTATCACGAAAAAAACAGGCATTGCGCCCACCCCATAATATAACATTGAATAATATTAATTATAAAACCATATATTGATCCTCGACCGTAATTTTAATAATAATAAAAAAAAACCATAATATACACAAATATATAAAATACACGATTTTTGATAGTAAATAAAAAAATAATCGCTGTCCGCATTATGCGTTTTATTACGTGAAAATTAAATATGAAATTTATTTTATTTAAAACTAAAAAAAAATCAATTGTAAGAGGTAAATCATATCGTTGTTGTTTGAGTTTAATATTGCGCGAGCATAATATTAAAATATGTATTTTATTGCTTCAATGTGCAAAGATTACGTAATATGCGTTTTTAAAATAAAAATATATAGGTACTAAGTACATTAAACGTAGGTATATTAAAACGTATCCGTCGATTTTCGATTTTTGTTTTCGTCTTTAAATAAAACGAGTATACCTACAATCTATACACTCAAAGAGTCGTTGTTGTCATTTTGCAAGTCAGTAAAAAATCGCATTGAGTCGGGGGAAAAAAATATATATAGGTCAGGAGGACATGTTTTAGTTTCATTCACTTGAGTGGTTCCCGAGTACTATATAAGTTTTCTTGCCAACATGCAAATTTAATCAACTTTTTTTCATCCCCTTTCTTCTGTCTGAGATGTTTCTTTTTAGTACCTATGTTCTTATTTTTTTTTCAAATGCCATTTCGCCCCAAGAAAAATCAAACGATGAGAACCTCTGTTTTTAGATTATTTTTACACAATTTTTATCTTCAAACATTGACGGATATAATGTTGACCGTTGACTTCGTCCTTTTCTTATCTCGAAGTGCACATGTTTTACAATACATATTTGTTTACGGCGGCTATACACTCGATATAATAAGAGAGCAACGAAACACGACGACCATGTGTACCTTGTACATAATATATTATTATTTTATTTTACTTCCACGATGTACACGATAACCCGACCGTCGACATGGAGTGACCCGTCGTAAATTGGTTTTTTTCGACTTTCAAAACGCGAGACCGGACGCATGATATTACATATTATACGACCAACTGGCCCAGCGTTGTTTTAACGTTCCTCTTTCGAGTATTAGGAATCTGTATACATGTCCGAAATTTTCTTATTTTTAAAAAAAAAAAATCCATCCTTGTATACATCCAAGGATATCAGAACATCAGATCCACCTCACATATACAGCGTAGGTTACCAGCTATGCTAATTGCTAAGTCATTGATAGTTCAAATTTCAAACACGTGTAGCGCGGAGTTCTATACAATTTAAAATCTTTTTAGTTAGCCGAATCAATGTCGTCAATTATGTCTCTAAAATTTACAAAAACATCACACTCCTGATTTATATAATAATATGTAGCTGCAATATTGCCCTATAAACCAAAAATAATAAATAAATTAACGTATATAATCCGAATAGTATATTATATGAAATCACGAAAACATTTCCGATATGATTGAATTTGAAAACACAATATCCAGAAAAACGAAATAACGCAATAATACTTTGTTATTATTCGTGAAAAAACTCGTTCGAGTTCCCGTTCCTATATAAAAAAAATCAAAAAATAATGGAATACATTTCTCTATTCGTTCTCCGGGAAATGAAATCAATTTCAGGAATCGTACAACACTGCCAACTACAGCCTGCAACTACCGCGTATATGCCAATTTTTGTTTACCAACAAATATCGTTCTCGCAAAGTCGCAATATGCGACATATAATTTTCTATTTTGCTTGCCAACGATATAAATTTTAACACTATAATTCTCGGTGTCCTTGTGATTGTCGATTGTTATCATATTTTAAATTATGAGCGATGAATGTTTTGATTTTAGTGTATTTAATATAATGTGTGCATTTTTTTTTTATTTCAGGTCTGTCACCACTTTCTGTGGGGGTGAAAATGCTTGGATCTTCAACATTGACACTTATTTCTGGTATAAAATCGGATCAATAGTTGGTACTTGGATGGAGCCAAAAGTAAAAGTTATCAGTACTTTTCAAAATATAATCGGGAAAAACCAAAAAAAAAAAAAAAATTAAAGAAAAACAGACATTTAAAACCAGATTTTGCCAAATAGATTTTGTTTTTTTTTGTCCTAGTTTGGAAATCAATAAGACCGTGAATAATATAAGTTTAAAATTATGTAATAATATATTTTATGTTCTACTTTTTTTAATTTATATTTTAAGTTGTCGGGTAAATTCGTTGTCAGTAAAAAAAAAATTAAAATTGAATACATGGTTCCTCATATATTATGTTTTTCCGACAGAAACCTAAATATCTGAAAAATAAAACGTGAATTTTTTTTTTATCGAAATTTCAAATTCGAATTTGGACGATATTTAATGTTTAAACAAAAAATAACAAAATTATAGTAACATAATGATACATATGCATATGTATCATTATTTACTTAAGTCTATTATATGAAATAGTATATTATGTGATTTATTTTTGGAAATAATTATACAGTTCGATCTACCGTAAATATATCTATAATAGCAAATATGTCTATAAAACAAATTTTGTATTATAGATATATTATTGTATTTAATACAATATCCTTAGAAATATATGGGCTGCAGATAGAATCGTTTTTCATATTATAATGCAGTATTATGATTTACTACCGCATTGAATTCAAATTCAACTCATCCATTATAATATAGTGACCTACTCAATGACTTATACGATAGATGCTCGGCACTTACGTCTATAATATGTACAGCGATTACTCCGTTTTTGTATTCGCTTTATCCACTCGTATTCAACGCCTGCCGCCGCCACAATGTCGAACCGCCTATACCTAAACCTATATATTATAGCAGCATTAATAACGTTCGACTGATTTTCGCACATCTCGTACGTTTATATACATTATTATACATAATTTTACTGGTGTTTGGTGAACTGAAGTTGGGTGAAAACCACGTTATTCACGGTTAATTTTCTCATTATATTCGTCTATATACTTGCACGTTCCTAGTGTTCCGACGTGTGGTTATCTGGAATAACGATGGTAAAAATTAAATGGGCAATGCAAATTTAATGACAAAGACGCAACGAGTTTAAAACGGAGGCTTGTGCCCACGCGTCATACTATATATATTATATATATCGTGGTCCTCTTTGCCGCTGCGATTTGCTGCAGTTTGTTAGAGCGTGTGATACATAATTTGATAAATAATTGCATTATAATAAAAATATATAGGGACGGCTTGACACTGAAACAGTATTTTGTATGTAGGTACATAGTTATAGGACATATGGGTTATATATACAAGGAGGAAAATGGAAACAAAATATCTATTTTTATTTTTAGTTTTTTCTTTTTTGTTCAAATTGCTCTCGGCCTACATTGTATATATATTATTACAATAATGGAAACATCAATAGATATATTTTTTTATCAACATCAAAACGAAAACTGGGTTACCCGATTATACTACGATATTATAATATGCGCGATTGAAAACGGGATTCGCGCATATTCGGATTTTCACCTTTCACGCGTATGCGCAATTCCCTTTTCAACAATATCGCAATGTCGTAGATTTATTTTTATCGAGAAAGTCAAATCAACGAAATTACTGTTTTGAAAATGATGTTGAAAATATAGATCTGCGGTTGCAAATTTTCTAATATCTAAGTTTCCTGAAGAAATTAATTTTCACATCCATTCAAATTATTGAGAGTCCGTCACTTTCCGATTTTTAGGACTGCACGCTCTTCAATCGTATATGTACACTGTACAGGTAGGTACTTATAACTATAATATAGATGCAAAATAATTCCTCCATGTTATTATGTTTTCCAGTATTTGAGGCAATACAGGTCACTAAATTCACCACACTATAACCTATTATATTGGTATACTTACTTAAAGATAATTTTATATCTTAAATTAAAAATTCCAATTAAAAATTCCCACGCGAAACGAGTGCAATTATTATTATTGTAATATTATAGGGAAAATATAATAGATATAAGTACCATATTATAAGGCATGTAATATTATTATTTAAACGAACCGAAAACATATAGTATTTCGGTGACAACTGTACACACTCACAGAATGTAAAATTCGATACACGTTCGCGAGCAAAGTGTGTATCGGTCGTCTGTATTTTTTCCTTCGAACCTACTGAAAATTTCGTGTCACACGTATTGAATAACTTCTTTGAACATATTATGGATGCGACACCTTTACTGACTGACATCAGACCAAAACGTTCCTAAAAGGCTTACCCTTCTCGTCGGCTGTATATATACGTACCGCTATATAATGCCTATATTATTATGTAGGATCTCACGTACACAATGATCATAAATATTCACCTCGAGGGCTATCCGCGCCGGAGCGTACGAGGCAATTTAAAAAGACATTCATGTAGGTCTCCCTAATCCAATGAAGATATTACTACGCGATATCGGATTTCTGACTTTTCTTACTTACTCGCTCACACACACACACACACACACACACACACCCATATGTATGTATCTATATAGGTATATATATATATATATATTATTGATTGGTACGGGAAGGGGGCGGTGTTAAGAGTATACAAATCAGGCGCCGCCAGGCGGGAGGACCAAAAACAAACAACGGAGACGTTTTTCGTTTTTCCAGATTTATTTGATCACGTCGATTTATAGATAATAATTACGGGGTCCGAGTGCCCGGGCCGGCCATTAAACAGCCAGAAAGTACCTAGGGCGAAACCCGAGATCCTGTGTACATCCAGAACCCTCCTTTTGGGCGAATTCCGGACGAATGATTCATATGCAAGCAGAGAAGCGTCGTTGGAGATATAATATTTAGGCTTTTGACGGAGAAAGCATAATATCGTCAACGATTTAATGGATAAATAACCAGGTACGCATTACCTCCTCTTAAATGCACTCGATAAAAAAAAAACAAATAAATAAAACGTACTTAAATATTTCATTTTATACAATAAACCTATTATTAAGCGTATATATTATATTATAGTTTGTAAAGAGTATATTTAGTGTCGATACACTATTGTATACTAAACTAGTTACTTTCTATAATATCATAATACAGTGTAGCTAATAAGTCATAATGTAATATATTATTTGGAAAATCTAAATTTGTTCCAAAACTTGTTCTAATAGCCATTGTACATATATTATAATATAAGTATATTATATTATGTAATATGTATACAGCGTGATTCACCAAACAAGCTCAGTCCAGTATAATATCCTTCAATAATGAATTTATTCAATTTCTGATTTTTGTGATTTTTAAATATCATATTTTCAAATATTTAGATTTTATATACCATTTAAGGAGTGTCCTGTACTCCATATCACTTTCTATTTTTCAAATAAGAATCACTTCTTTTTCCTATATTAGTTTTTAATCAGATGGCTTTTTTTTATAAACGGTGATGTATGTGATGTAGAAGTTCCAACGAGTAGAAACGATTGAGTTATTTAACTTTGTGCTAGTACTAAGGTACAAGTATTATAAATACTCAATATTAAAATTACTTTTATTTTATTTTAAATGTTAATATTAAACATTAGCTTATATAATATGTTTGTAAAAACATTCTTAAGGATTATAGTATATATACGTAAATATACATTTTAATAATTTAGAAACTATTCGTTCGTATTTTTATATAGATACATTAACATTTTCAAAAAAATTATTTGCTTACCAATTTACACTGTAAAAAATGCACACAATCGAAAATAAAAAATTAAAAGCAGAAAATCCATACATTTGACCCTACATACTATGAATGTATTATGTTATGAGAAAATTATATAATTTAATTATATAATAAATATGAATTGATTATTTTAAAATTCTAATTCCCCTATATTTCCCAGGTAAAATATATTTTAGTCAAATTACCGAAATATAGAAATGTTTACTTTATATAAAATATTTCTCTTAAGTCTGTTTTATACCTAATCAGTATAAACTGTGTTGATACACAGCAGTGGTAGGAGTAAAACGATAGGACTTGGTGGGATTGAACTTTGTGTGTAGATATCTACTTTTTAGTAGATAAATGTAATAACCATCTGGTTATATATTGTAATATTCTAATACTTGGTTTTGTTGTTTTTATAACAGTTGATAGTATTATTTATTGTCATTACATCGCTGTTTTCAAACATGAATGTTATGTATATTTATAAAATAAACTTAAAAAGAAAAATGTAGTTGTAAAAGTTTTGGACAACTTTTTAATAGAGTTGTTATAATAATATTATGATCCATGAGAAAATAACTAATAATAAAATAATCAACAGTGGGTAATATTAGTTTGGAAAAATCATACATATAATTTTATTAGAGCTCGAAAACATAGTATAATTAATATTCATTATTATATTTCTTGTGATCATAAATATCGGAAAATATGCAATACAAATGATAAAATGTACTCAAAAAATTATAAACTATATAAATTGAAATTAAAGTATATGCATTGAAAAATTAAAAATTGTACACTATGTCCCGTTTCTGAGTAGGTGTACAACCGTTATTTGATGCACGAGCTTATGATTAATCCATTGACCATAACAATATAATATTACATATAAATATTTATTATATTCTATTATTGAATGATACTAATGATAGGTATTTTGTCCACAGGACGATATAAATTGATGTCGAATATATTTTAACATCTAGTGCTAAGCATGGATATTTACGGTGGCTTCAGAAAGAATGATGCTAACAAGGTAGGTACCTATCGTCGTTAATAATAGTTTTCGCCCGCAATTGCGGTATTAACATAAACGAGCATTGTTTATACCACGAACACGTATGAATTCCACGCGGCGGCAGAATAATAATAATAATTTGATATTATACATGAAATATTTTAGCATATATTATTATTGCAACGCGAGTGTATACGACGACATGGGCGCGTGCCAAAACCGCGCCAAAATTTGTATCGTAGTTCATCGCAGATGCGCATCATCCAGTGGCGTTTTTAGGAATTTGTTATGGGGAGGGTCCAGATAATTTTCAGAAAACAGAGCCGTGGGGGGCAAAGCCTCCCACACCACCCAATTACTCTTTATTAAATAAATATACCATATTTATAAGACGATTTAAAATTTTCGAGTTTTTAATTGGTATAAAATAATAATATGTATACAAAACAAATTTAAAAAAGCAGGTAAGTGGATGTCGCTCTACTGTACAGTAGGTTACAAGTGGGTCAATGTATGATGGATTGTTTTACACTTGAATTCAATGATATAATATCATTGTAAAAGGAAAACGATTCTGAGCGGAGATGGTTTGTCAGTCTGGATATTTTATATTATTATTATTTATTATAGCCCGTAAGTTGAATTAATATTGAAATATGTATATTTTTTGTTTATATTCTCTATTTTGTTTATTGTCTATGGTGATAAACAAAGCGTTAGAAATTAAAATCCCATTTTTAGAGGTTTTTTGTAATTTGTCGGTGGTTTTTCCCGTGACATTAAATAACTATTGAGAAAATCAAAAAATGACCTGCTTAAAGTACCATCTTAATCCAATTTGCTAAAAGATAAGATAGGTACTATACATATTGAAATCAAAGCACTCCTT
>NC_042495.1:90722754-90723819 GCF_005508785.2 Acyrthosiphon pisum
TTTTTTATAAGCATTTGAAGTTGAAATTTTGTCAAAATTTATCAAATTTAAAATTGAATAATTATTTTGTAGTTAAAAATTTATAAAATGTTCAACTTTTATATCTAAGGATTGAAAATTTAAAACAAGATTCCACGTAAATATTTAATTCTATTACCAAAAATTCTAAGAAATACATAAGCACAGTTTATTTTTATAGTCATTTTAAGTTCAAATTTGGACAAAATTACGTATTAAAAAACCTGGAATAACTATTTTAGTTATTTTGTTGTGATTGTATAATATTATTTGTGGGTACTTGAAACTTCTTAGGTATACTATTATATATCTATGATAGTACCACGGTTTGTTTTTTATGTATAACGTGTTACCTAATGGATATTGTGATATGATTAATTTGGAATTTATTGTTGATACCTATTATAGGTCAATTTTTTTTTATTACTATAGATAAGTATACCTATAATATGTATGTCTAATAACTAGACTGACAAACCGTCTCCGCTCAGAATCGTTTTTCTTATACAGTGATATTATATCATTGAATTCAAATTTAATACTATCCATTATACAGTGACCCACTTGTAACCTACTGTACAGCAGAGCGACATCCACTTACCCACCTTTTTTATAATACAAATGAAAACGAGTGTGAGAAACTCTCTCACTTTTTAAATAATATATTTCAAAAAGATTATTCACTTGTTTTTTCAATTAAAAATGATCAAACATAAGTTAATCTAAATTACTAAATATAATTTAAGATAGGTAGTATTAATATTGAAGTACTTACCTATATTAAATATATTTAATACATCTAAGCTAAGAAGAATTGAAATTAAAATGATGATCACTATTATCAACGACAGTATCTCAAACTATCAATTATATTTGAATATATCAAATACTTATCTATATAATAACTTGGTTAAATTATATAATTATATAATTGATTAACTTAAATGAAGATTAACAAACTAAACAATGATATTATTGTATGTGCATTTTATTAATTAAGTACCTATCTACCTACTATATGTTGTTTAATAACTGTTTTTTATTTTT
>NC_042495.1:90723869-90724746 GCF_005508785.2 Acyrthosiphon pisum
CATGATAAAATTTTCAAAATATTTGATTTATTTTGAGATGTTTACGGACAATTTCAGTTTCCAATTTAATTAGTTTTTTTTCTATGAATGTCAATAAAACTTTATTTGTTTATATATATAAACTTTATTTGAGTAAAAATACTTGAAAATTTAATACAAGGCTCCTACTATATTGTTACAATGACATTTGAAAAATATTAAAAATACTTAGCCACAGTTTTTTTTAATTAGCATTTAAAGTTTAAAAATTGACAAAATATATAAAAATCACGAAAATTAGCAAATTATTTTGAGTTAAGAATTCGTAAAAATTTTTCTTTTTAGAATTAAGATTTTAAAATGTAATACAAGATTCCTTATAGGATAATCTACCTTTATCAAAAAAAAAATGTCTATAAGAAACTCAAATTAAATTTTTATGAGCGTTTGAAATTCATATTTTTACAACATTTGATATTCACTCGATTTCTTACGTAAAGATTCTCGTAAGATTTCTTATTTTGTTGTAATTAAAAAACGAGTGACTGTAGAAACTTGAAAATTTCACTGAATGTTTATATTAGCATTTACTATATACAATAAAATTTTGAAAATAATTTGACTCTTTTTGAGCTGTTTACGGACATTGTAAGTTTTCAATTTTTTTAGTTTTTTTTTCTATAAATATAAATAAAGTTTTATCTATTGAGCCAAAAAGTGTAAAAAATTAATACAAGGCTCCTGATACATTGTTACAATAGCAGTTGAAAAATATTAAAAATACATGGGTACAATTATTTTTTATAAGCATTTGAAGTTGAAATTTTGTCAAAATTTATCAAATTTAAAATTGAATAATTATTTTGTAGTAAAATTTATAAAATGTCACTTTTATATC
>NC_042495.1:90724796-90869161 GCF_005508785.2 Acyrthosiphon pisum
CATAAGCACAGTTTTATTTTTAATAGTCATTTTAAGTTCAAAATTGGACAAAATTACGTATTAAAAAACCTGGAATAACTATTTTAGTTATTTTGTTGTGATTGTATAATATTATTTGTGGGTACTTGAAACTTCTTAGGTATACTATTATATATCTATGATAGTACCACGGTTTGTTTTTTATGTATAACGTGTTACGTAATGGATATTGTGATATGATTAATTTGGAATTTATTGTTGATACCTATTATAGGTCAATTTTTTTTTATTACTATAGATAAGTATACCTATAATATGTATGTCTAATAACTAGACTGACAAACCGTCTCCGCTCAGAATCGTTTTTCTTATACAGTGATATTATATCATTGAATTCAAATTTAATACTATCCATTATACAGTGACCCACTTGTAACCTACTGTACAGCAGAGCGACATCCACTTACCCACCTTTTTTATAATACAAATGAAAACGAGTGTGAGAAACTCTCTCACTTTTTAAATAATATATTTCAAAAAGATTATTCACTTGTTTTTTCAATTAAAAATGATCAAACATAAGTTAATCTAAATTACTAAATATAATTTAAGATAGGTAGTATTAATATTGAAGTACTTGCCTATATTAAATATATTTAATACATCTAAGCTAAGAAGAATTGAAATTAAAATGATGATCACTATTATCAACGACAGTATCTCAAACTATCAATTATATTTGAATATATCAAATACTTATCTATATAATAACTTGGTTAAATTATATAATTATATAATTGATTAACTTAAATGAAAGATTAAACAAACTAAACAATGATATTATTGTATGTGCATTTTATTAATTAAGTACCTATCTACCTACCTATATGTTGTTTAATAACTGTTTTTATTTTGATAGAATAGAGTAGAAGAGAATAGAATAGAAACCGTTATTTAGAGAATTGTTATCTCGTCTAGTAGAAAAAAAAAAATCAAGGATACCCATTTTGGCGGAAAACGGTTATGTTTTTGTACAAAGTTTGCAAGACGATGGTTTTCTGATAGACGAAGTATGTTTAAAACAATACTTAAACAAGTACCTATATATTCTGTCCACCGGATTTCGTACAACAACTGTGGTTTGGGTCGAACTAGTCCGGATACGGAACTTACTATACCGTAAATGTATATGATACTGAATCAATATTATTAGTTATTATAATATTACAATTTACATGTTCGACAACCAATGGCATGTAATATGTGTATTATTTAACTATTTAAGAGAAGGAAACAATAGGTGAACAAGTCGTGCAGGAAACACTGCAGTGACGATATTATAGTCTTCGGTCGGGATAATATCATAATTTATATGATTATAGTCATTATATAAAATTTATAATATTCCATAATCGATGTGAAAATGCGATCCGACGACGATTGACGAACGATATAATTTTACATTGTATAATAATAATTGTTAATAAACCTCGGCAGAAAAATGGATCGCTGACCGCTGTAAATCATAATATTATATTCATGACTCATCGTACTGGAAGTTTGAACCTAACCAGAAATTCTTTTGATGGAAAAAAAAATAAATACGTATATTATATTATGTGCCTACTGCATATTGTGTACATATATATAGTATATACTGTTCACAGTGTATATTATATAAATAAAAACCCCGCACGATTGCGGTCTTCTTCTTCTTCTTTTGCGCCTTTATCCCATCTAATTGGGGTCCGCAAATACGCCCTCTCCTACACATCCCCTTCAACCAGTCGTCCTGCACCCGCGATGTACCGACATCTGTTCCCTTTCAAATTCTCTCCTCTCTCGCACCCCCTCGCACCCTGCCGTTACCCCTTGACGTCACATCTATACAGATCAGTCGAAATACATCATAAGGTAAAGTTTCAATTGAAATGTTACGCTGTGTGTGCGTGTTCTCGGGAGGCTGTATGAAACTCCGGTTTCTTAAAATTAAATGGCACTCGGGGACTTTGGATTCATTTTGGCGTTAAATGTGCTGCACTCTTCAACTATAGGCCAGGTGATTATTTATCGTATAAGAGCGACGATGGCACATTGTGTCGAGCACATCACGTACTGCAGCAGCGGCTTTATATATAATATAATATTTAATTAATTTTTAATAACATAGTATTATAACTTAACATTTTACTCTTTACCACTCAATGGATGAGTTAACTTGCCATATATAATATTTCCCCCATAAAGTATAATAGTTTGAGAATCTACAATATTTTGCACCATTAATTATTATATAAATATATATGTAATGCTCAATCATGATAAATCATGGATTTGAATACATCAGTTTGGATTATATCTATTATGTATACATTTATATTAGTACTATTCTCGGATTTTTTTATTAGGCTTAGAGTGTTAAATTTAAATGTTCCATACATTTTCTACGTAACTATGATAAAATTGATTTTTTAAATCAACTTTATTATATGTTATTGTACTAACGCTAATCTCCCTACCATATTATAATTTAATATACACAGATAAAGTAGAACAGTAAAAATACCTATCAATTAAATAATGAATACATACGAGAAAACGTTCGGCAGATTAACTGGCCGTTTTAATTGAGCTTTGTACGTTGTAAATTAAAAATCTTAGTAAGTCTTGGATACATGCCAACTACCAACTGCGAGAACCAAAATAAAATATAGGTATCTATGTAAAGAAAAATATATATCATATGACGAAATTCCATAAATCCATTATTGTTCCTTCAATATAATAACCCGATCTGACAGTTTTCTTTAAATTATGTATATTAAAAATGAAAAAGAGACGGATATAATGTAAATCATAATATAATATAATATGTATACACTATACATAATAATATATCACTCGTGTCCACAAAATTTCTGAGTGTAATTCTACTAAGTAAAAAAACGTCGAGGGGGTAGTATTCGCAGCGAAACGAATAATAAATTCCAAATTGAGGGTATATATATTCGGACCTAAAGATTTTTCCTCGTTGTTGTGCGGCAGTTTAATAACCGCGTAGGCACCTATATATATATATACACGATATATTATATATTTTCGGGCAGTTTCTTTTCGCGGCCGAACAATACCTATGAAGTGGATAATTGAAAATACTCGTTTTTGGGTGGCGGCGGTACCTCGAATCGAAAATGATAAAGTATGGCGCGCGCGTCCGTGTTTGGAATCGTATGTACATATTATTATACACACATCGTACGACCTAAATATACTGCACACTGTAGGTATATACTCGTATGAAATAGCTGCGGTAACAAGTCGAACGCTAATCGGCGACGGCGGCAAAAGGTCTTTGCCTACCTTTATTATGCGTATGATTTATCATCGGCGAATGCAAAGTATAAATATATATCGTACACAACGCGTTTGTATATATAGGTTCGTATTATTATTATAATAATAATAATATTGTGTTCTCTCTCGCTCTCACCGTATCGCGTCGTCGGTTCATTAGGTTGAACGATGTCACACGCCGCCGCCACCGCCGTGTGCGGTTTTGATACGGTCCCGAGTTCGTTTGACGGAATATAAATATTATAATATTGTACAAGTAGGTAGGTAGGTAGGTACGAGCGGAAGAGGGACGCGAAGAGAGTATATAATATTTATTATGTATATATATTACAATATAATATACGCTTTGCATTTAGTCAGTCGCGAGCGCGCGCCCGCGGTGTTAATGAACTTGGCCCCGGCGGAGTTTTATTTCATTTTCGACCGGCGGAAAGAGCAACAGAACGGTCGGACGACGGCGCAGAGGAGGAGGGGAACACACGGAAAAAGAGATTGATTGCCCATTGTGATAGTAAAAATAATAATAATACTATAACGGGCGGCCGCGTGGGATTGTCAGGGGAGGGTCATGTGAAGAGACTATACACACACACACACGGGCGCGTGCGTATAATATAATATATATACTATGCGCTTGTTCCTAAGACCTAAGTACACACACATATATATATATATATATATATATTATACAGGCACGGCCGCGAAGAGAACCACAATATATATAATATCCATGTACCCATATTACAATATATAGGTATAAAAGTATATAAACCTACCTGCGATGAAAGACGGTGGTCGGAGGGGAAAATAATACATACCAAAACGCCCACGACAATAATATTATTATACTGCAGACGACTCTGCCGCAGTGATGTGGTTTAGATATGGACTGACGACGACGGCGGCGACCATCGCGACTCACGACGACAACACCGCGGCCATGTGAATATATTAGAATAATAATAATATATCGCATTATTACTTTTAAAATTTAGGGTAATACGCTCGCGCATAATTTATCGATGGCGTGTGTAGGTATATTGCGCATATTGAGAACGACGTCGATCGGCTATCGCTGCTAATATTGTATTATATAATATGTTAACGTGCAACAAAAAACAAATAGACCGCGGCAGTAGGGTGGGTAGAGCGTTGATCTCGCGATTTCCGTGCGACGATGGTGACTGGTTTAAATTATTATATTATTATGATATTGTTCTGTCGAAACACAATTTTTTTATACACTACGCGTATCGACGACATTCGACTATACCCCTAATGAGTATTAGACGTGTTTATTATTTGGAACACGCACTGCAGTGACATCATTCATATTATTTACGTATGCCTATATTATAATATTTGGTTTCCTACAAAGTGTCAAAAATTCGCCGTGGTACACTCGCCGGTAATTTAATTAGTACATATTATACGCCTGCACGGCTGTCATCCAAATAGACGTAGTGTACCAGTACATGTACCTATACATATGTATATTAGGTATGCGTTCGATTTATCGGCGTAAACATCATTCCGAACGAGCCATTATATTACACAACAGCAAGTGAAATATTTGTTCGGCTCGCGGGCACATGCGTAAATAAAATGGCGTTCGTATATATATTACATATGTACGGTCTATGTGAAAATATCGTACCCAGACGTGGCGTGGGAGAAGTCGAGTGGAAAGAAAAAATAAAAATGGTCGAAAACAACAAGTGGTAAAACAATGATAGTGTAATTATTATCATCATCATCATTATTATTATTATCATTGTGCAAGTAGGTAAGTAAGCTCGCGCGTATTCGATAATATTCTATACATTTTATCATATTATAATATGTATTATATATTATATTATGTATTTGTATAAGCGCACCCGTAAGTGTTGCAAGTTTATAATGATAATAATAATAATAATAATATAGTGGAGGCGACGACGACGGCCGAGAGGCGTCTGTCCGCGGGAGACGGACGGTCATTATTCACGGGGCACACAGGACCGGATTAGTGCGCGACGCGCGTACAAATTAATATCAATAATAATAATAATGATAATAAAAAAATGAAATAAAATTATCGTTTATATATTATATTTTTTCTCGATATTTACGACTGTAATACGTATACATATAATAATACGGCTGTATTAATATTATTTTATACGACGATAGTCGTTTTGTGCAGCGCGCATACCATATTATTATATACCCTTTGGGTGTCCCCGCTGAGCGTGGGCCAGCGCGCACAAATGCGTTTCAATTATATGACCCGGCGTGCGCGTTATAATAATATTATATATTATATTATTTTATGTATAAATGTATACACATATTATACGTATACCTATACAAACAAATAACAGATAATAATAATATGAGCGCAAACGAGCGACAGAGAGCATGATATAAAAGACAAAAATAATAATAAAAAAACAAAACAAGAGCGTAACTTATTTTAATAGATTAGAAAGAGATTTAGCCATAAATCCTGTTTGATTTTTACATTTTTTTTTTATTTCTCTCCTTTTCGTTTCTTTCTGTTTTTTTTTTTTTTTAATCAATTTAAACGTTTCTGTCGTATATATACGACGGCGCGCAAGGCAATAACGATCGCATAATATATTACCGTGTACGCATTATAATAATAATATACACACACGTCGGACGACGACTCGACGACCGCCGCCGCCGTCGAACTACTACAACTACAGCAGGGACACGTTTTGTGGAAACCCGTTATTGTGTGTGTCAATCGTGTTTCCTCGCCACCATCAGCACCGCGTGCCACCACCCCCGCCACCGTGGCCGACAGCCGACGGGTAGTTATACTATCGTTCTTCGCTTATAATATATTATTATTATACGAGTTACCGTACCACATGTATACGTATAATACCGTGTGTGTACGTAATATATGTATAATATATTGAATATTATACTACTTAAGGGAATGCGCGGTGCGAGTCGGGCGTTTATAATTGTGCAGTCTGCAGCAACGCGGAGTCCGCTGGGGGGAGGGCGACAAAAATCCCTCGAAAACACATCCCCCGCAGTAAATTCGTCGCGTCTCGTATACACGACCATAATACGTATAGGTATAACGAACCGATGATGATTTTATATTATATTAACGCGGACGTCGGGTCACACGCACATAATATACATAATGTAATGCGTACGACGCGGTGTATCGAATCGTGCGATATCCTTATAATGGCATTATTCAAACGACGCGGCGGCATATATACCTGAGTTGTATTAATAGTAGGTATACAATAATAAGTACAGAAATATAACTGAAATCGGATAAGGTTTTCTGGTCCGCTGCAATGCCCATTGTGGAAGTTATTACGACACGTTTCGTGTATTACCTATATGTATAATATAATCTCCCTCTATAATATTGTAAGTGCGGCGGGTTAGGGCTGATATGCGTATAATAATAATTTTATATATTATTATCATACGACGACGACCGGACGAATGGTCCGAAATCAGACGTTTGAAAAACGTGCTGCACCTGATATAATATTATTTCATGAAAAATGGTGGAGTTGCAGCTTCGTATGTGTGCAGGCCGATGATGTGTCAAACGGGTGTAATAGTATAACTGCGTAAGTTATATTATGGGGTGTATTTTATAAAACGTTTGATGTAAAAATATAGAATCGCATTAATCGATTATTTTAATGGGGTTTTATTCGACCGTCCGTGGCAATGACAAAATAATTAAGGCACGGAAAAATTCGACGAAGTGGCATTCGTCGTTTTATTCATATCAATCAAAGCACGGATAGAACGAATGATGAATATTCTGTAGTTTTAAATTCGATTATAAAAAACATTTTTAACGTAAATAATAAGAAAACGATAAAAGTTTTAAATAAATTTAAATTTAGTACGGCGGAAAACTTCTTATCTAATTTTAGAAAGTTCGAAAATTTAATGATAATAATATATTAGCTATCGTGCATTCATGGACACAAATTACAATATTATACATTATAAGTTATAGTGCTATATATTATTATAATAGGACATTCGCGGAAGATATCAAATTGTTATCAAAGCTAAAATAACATTTTAAAATCGTGACTATAAATCATTATTATTAAATTATGAAATTTACGGACGCTTTTCAGTATTTTCTTAGTACCTATATATTATATTGCATAATTATTTGAATATTTGAATATTACATAGTAATGTAATGTATGCATTCGTAGTACGGTATCGGTTTTCGTCTGAGAGAGCAATTATTATTATTGGAATAACAATCATTCCACCGTTAAATTAATTTCTAAAACAATAATAATTAAATTATTTTACCCGTCATTAAAATAAACGAATGAAATACAACCGTAGACATATTTTTAAAATATGTATAATACATAAACATATTATTATTATGGTATTTTCAACCCGTGTACGTATACCGGATACAAATTCCCGAAACAATAATATTGGCATTTGATTGTTATTTTCAAAAGTCTCGTGTACCAATGTGTGTACGAAATACAATACCAACCAATTATTTTTGATATAAGTAAAGAACGGATTTTTAGGTTTTTACATATTATATGTATTAGCTTTATGCAGCTCACCGAGGTAAAATATTTACTTTTCCAGTTCAGAACTCATAGAAAAAAATGTATTATTTATATTAACGAACATTTTGTATGTAAAAGAATACTTAGCCTATATTTTAGATTTAGGAATATATTGTATTATTTTTTCATAATAAAGCATGTGCTCATTTTCTATTTTCTTGAGTTGAAAATATGTTGAATTGAAAAATTATAGAAATTTATTGTTTAATAATTTGTTTGTACCTAAATTGAAAATTTTTCAAGGTGTTTGTTTGTTTCAATTGTGACTGAATTACCAAAGAAAAGTTATGCAATAATTATTTTCAAGTTTAAATATAACAATGATGTGCAATCGATGGTAAATGTTAATGTTATAAATTTATTATCTTGTATAAACATATATTACGATGTACTGTATATTTTACATAATAATGTTTCTATTGTAACTAGTATACAGATATTTAAATTATTTGAAGTAAGTATAAAAATAGTATATTTTCAGCATATTTTACCTGTTTAAGGATTATTAAAACAATACTTTAAGGTTTTTTTTTTAGAGCATATTAGAATCATATTTCAACTTTTAAGGACCTAATATTTCGCTCTTTAGTTATAACTTTATAAGGAATAACCGAATAAACATGGACAATTATCGGAAAAACGATGCAGATATTATATAATAATATAAGGTATGTTTTAGCGTTTTTGTTTCTTTCGTACAAATAATATTGTTTAAATTTCCGAGCCATTGCGTTTTGGCTAATAACGTTTTTGACGATCCAATTTGTAATTTCACATATTATTTGTCATGATTCTGATAAGTATCGCTTTATGTAAATACTATATTATATACATTGTACTCTTCATATATTGGTAAATTTACTTATATTATAGGTATGTATAATAATACATATACTATACACATTATAGAAATATTCAAATAGTATAATGTCGCGTCATAATAGGTACATCGTACATACACACATACCTACACCTAGAATCGATTCGATAATTCCTTGTTATTTACTATTAAAAATAGGACCATGACGTGATAAAGAAAGTCAATAGTCCGACTTCGGCCTAATTCACAATATATTGTCATAACTCCATATTCATAATATTATTATATCCTATTGGTTACTTTTTAGGAGAGATGAAAAACGTCTCATTAAAATATTTTTCAGGAAATGTTAATATATTAATATTATATATGATAATATGCTATGATTTATTGGAATAACATTAACATAATATTTAATAAAACAAAAAAATGTCCCCATGATAAAATTATATTCAAACGTTTGGAGTTTGGCTGAATTCGTCGGATATTTATCTGGAGAAGAAATCTTTTAATACTTATCAATAATATTATTATTATCAGTATTCACTATTTATAATCAATGTTAAAATAACCTAGGTATTGAGAATTTACTTTTATATGAATCACCCCACGTAGGTATGTAAGTATGTATAAGTTATGACGAATAGTTACCAAGTACTAAATAACAGACCTATATGGCTATTATACATAATTGTTATTGTGAATGTAAAGCCTATATTTACCTAGTCGTAAAAAAGGAATTAATTTTAGAATTCGAATTATTAAACAAATCTACTGCATCAATAACACTTATAATGGTTGATTTGCATTATAAATCTTAACAGCGATAGTGTTTCCATTATACTCGTTTTCTTTAAATCTACAACCATTTTAACCTGTCACACCGAATACACACGAACGCAGTCCTGTTAGGTATAACAAAGCTCTGATACTTCAATGAACGATTTACATAATAAATCGAGGCTAGAGTACATATTATGCGTTTATACCATTTTAGTGTGCTCGATAATAATATACAACAATTTAAAAATTACCCTGGATTTCTGTTAGAGTAGAATAATTCAAATTAGGGCTGTCAGTCGTCGCTCGTAACAACAAAAACAACAATAATAATAATTCGTACCATACGAACCTCATCGCCACGCGTGTTGTTTCTTATGTATAGACGTACACATAATATTATTTGAAGTTTGAACGATATATTATTATCTATATACTTTGTAATATTATAGAACCCATAATATTATTGAATATAATACTATTGAATATTCATAAAACTTAGTTGACGCCCCTCAGTAGACTAAATAATATGCGTAAATTAGGTGAAACGAGTGAGTTATTGTAATGTTTTAACCATGTTAATGTTAAATTGTATACTATACAATATAATTTAATGTTATTATAAGTCGTTCAACACTCGAATGATTTGTAAACACTATTCAATCACAAAGCATAATATAAGAAAACAATTGTCTTTTTTTCAAAAATTAATTCAAAACGTTGTTTACGTTATTATGAAATTTGATCGAAGAATAATAATGTATCAGTCAACGAATATCTGAACATCTCACAATTTAATATCAATATGCGTAAATATACACATGTTGCTAACAGATACCTAACACAAAAGGTGGAAATGATGGTTGAGGCATTGAGATATAGTCAAGAGATTGTTGTGTAATAATTTATAAATATTACCATCAATAATATTATTAGGTAAGTACTCAAAAATACTCGAAAACTACATTCAAAGAATTAATTTAAAAGTAGCCAAGAGTTACCCACTTATAACAGTAATAACCAGAAAATTCATATACAAATAAAATATGTAGGTATTCCTAAAACAACAACGGTACTAACAATGTCGATATTCGTAAACATTCTACTATAATATACCTATCAAAACAGTTTATTGTACTGTGACGTTATACATGTTACATTATGATATAGCCATTACTATATTACTATTATCATATAATTCGTCAAATTAACATTATTTAATTAAAACCAGATTCTTCAACATAATATTATGTGACTGAGGAATTTTCCGAAATCGACCAATATTATTTATTCGACATCAATTTACTCATACAATAATACTATAATATGAGTCTCCGGAATCCGGACGCTTTACTAACGGCAGCAGTGCAGTACGCGTCTACATGGGTCATATTATATGAAATCTGTCACATTTATTATTTCTGTAAACACTTAACACACACATGCCCCCGGTGTGTATTGCTTTACAATGGTACGTTTCAACGAATTATAAAATATTATATTATAAAGAAATCTTAAGTTGAAAAAATACGAAGAGTGGCCTTGCATTATAATAATAGTTGTAGGTACGAAAATAATATTAATATCTCATCTGCTGGTTTCGATTTTGCGCACCAACAGGTGGGCACAATGGTGTCGTCCCCGTACCACCGCAGAACGCGATTACTCGACGACGACGACCCCTTTCTGCATTGTAGCTGCTCTGGCTTCGTGCCTTACCCATCCATTTACGTAGTATAATACTTGCATCTACCCAACCTTTCAGCGCCTATACCCTGCTACACCATATCACTTATTATCATTAATATTATTATTATTATTATTCGACGAGCGTACGCATATCGTACCCACCCGCGGCATCTCTGCAGAAAACGCGCGTGGGGAAGACGGCGGAGAACTTATGACGACAACGACGACGTACGACGGTTATAGGAATCCTTCGCCGTATTATATTGTGTACCCATGTTAGCGGGGCTTACCTGAAGGGTATTTTAATCTGCTCGCCGCCCGACTACGTGAATTTTTGTCGTTCGACGGCAGCTGCTCGGGAAATATTCGTAAGTGCTCTCGAGCGACGGCCGTGCACAAAATAAACACACTCCACCTCGCGGGCCACGGTAGTCGTCACTCGTCCAGAGATCTACCGGTGCCGATAACGCGATAATATTCGTTATTGTATACATCGCAAAAGAATAATAATATAATAATACACAAACGGGGACCAGTTTCATTGCACCACCGTTGGTACCCACGTCGTCGTAGGTACCCCGCACAGTAACGATTTACGAATTGTGTGTGTGTGTAACTGTTTAATTCCCCGCTAAGACCAGCGTGCGTGCACAATGGGTTCTTGATATTTTTTTAATACGATACAGATATATTTATTATTATTATTATTTTTTTTATACGTACCATTCTCCTTCATTCGTTATTATTGTTATTTGTTACTAATGTAACCGAGTATTATTTTACTTTTTGTCGAAATGTCCTCAAAATACACAGATGTCGCGAGAGATGCCCCGAGCAGATTAATGGTTTCTTTATATTATTATATATTTTTATTATATTGTATACAAGCTATAAGTTTTCATCATTCGTCGACCGCCCCGGCATATCGCGCTGCGATGTTTGTATTGTGTTTTTTTCTCTTTCCCATTATTCCCATTCTCCGTCTCCGCACATTTATTTGTAATTTGTCATGTTTCAGACGAGAGACAACGACGCAAACGTATATTATATGTTATATCCGCCGCAAACGGGGTTGCCACCCACCGGCTCCAGGTGATTAGCAGATCCGCTCCGCGTGGATATGCTTCACAACGTCATTATATACCTACTTATTACATAATATCATATCATACACATAATTGCGGGCACAATTCTCGCGAGCCACCGACGTCACCGAACTGCGTGGATGAATGTCTCGTTAACTAAGTACGAATTCAAAACTCGGTGGAAATATATTAAATAGAATATTATTATGTATGTTTTCGTATTATTATATGAATGGTATACGCGTTGTAGCTATAAGTGCCTCTCATGTGTGTGAGTGTGTGGTTACTGGTTATTCTGTGCATTCAAACTAATCACAGGACTCGCGGAGTATCTATGATAATATACCTAATAAGTAATACTGCGTAATAGGCTTTGGGTGATGGAAAATATACAGTTGATTATTCGTCACCGACACCGAACGCGTTTTTGACGATTCATCAATGATTTCGAAAAAAATCAATGAAGGCGTCAGATGCGATTTTATAGTTCTGGTTGCTGTGCTTCGATTCTAAGAAACGATGAACAAATGAATATACAGTGACCATCGCTCGTCTCGTATAATATTGTTATTGTAACTACGTACGCTAATGATAAACGACTATTCGGATGATGGTTTAACATTTATGTGGAAAAAATGTATTTAATTGGGACTGTGTAAATCATCGCTCGTGCGCCGTAGTGTTCTTATGTTTTTAAACGAATTTTTTTCCTAAGCAATGTACATAATATAATAAGTCATAAATCATAATAATAGATACAACAGAAAAATGTAATGATAATTATTTTTGTTTTCTTCGTTTGTATAACAGCAAGAGATAGAGAGAGATAGTTAATAATTTATACGGCATAATACCTAACCTGGTTTCTGGCTGTATAATGGTTTCGACGTGTGGCCATAATAATTTAAAATCAACCGTCCTAGGACTCACTCGCGGTTTACATACTGGAAATATGTTTTATAATAATATGTAGGTCTCAACTGCAATGAACCGAGCAATAAACACTTTTAATCACTTATAAGTTAAAATAACCGAAAAAAAAGGCTTTTAACAGGGTTAATTGATTTACCCCCTCCCCCAAACACTTTAACCTTAAATAATGAATTTATTAAATTCATAGGTAATTCATAAGGTTTTCATGTATCATACTTAACATTTTTTGTATAAATTATAAAACATAATGTATTTTAGAAACGCCAATAACCTCAGCAGTTGATATAGCAGACACATTTATAAAAAAAAACAAAAAATTAATTGTATTATATAGCACATATTAATATATTATATTGTATATTATATATTATGCAATATGAGTGTTGTATATAACATAGTCGTCGCTACATATTATTTGAATAAATGGTTAAATTATAGATTCTCTATATTATATAGATCGTCTATCACAGGTCCACAGGGTTTATTATATCACTGAAAACTACAATGGTTTTATGGTATAATTGGGTCGAGTGTGAATGATAAAAGAGCTCCGTCTACATGATTTTTTAGTCTTTAGAGAACGGTGCATACATGTATACTGTATATACCACCTATATAATTGTCATATTATATCATATGCTTTGATATTGGTAAAGTACTTGAGTAGCATCGATGGGCATACATTTAAAAAAAATGTAGACTTTATACTTATAATAATTATATTTCTGTCATTAATTCGATATTTTATTTTAAAGTATTTTTAAACACTGCTTAACAATGCTGTTTGATATTAAGAATTACCTATGTATAAAAAAAAAAGTAATTAAATATTATCTAATAATAAATTTTATAAAAACAATAATGTTCCTATATAACTTTCGGTGTGAACTGGTTGTGATTTTGCAATATGATTTTTTTCCAACTGGTTCGATGTCCAAACGTGCTTTGAGACGACTCCTCGCACTCGACCTCTACCCTTTTCGATCACCACACCCACCATTCCACCGCGAAATGAATATTATAAAGTAGGTACGTAGGTTTATTACATATATTATTATATTATACCCGTCCAAACACAATAATTAACTACATCTTATAATTAGCCATTAGGGTTCTGAGCGTGAAATATTTCATGTGAAAATTTCATGTTGATAAGTAAGAAATAAATATAAAAATATATACATATTTTTTTAATATTACTTTTATGCACATGCTTGTATAATAATAGTATGCATTTTATCTATTATATACAAACTATAAACGTATAATTTCATCTAGAACCGATGCGAATTAGATTTCCTATTGATCATTGATGTCGCAGAGATGTAATATAATTACTATATTATAACATGAAAGTTACGGTGCGTTCCATATTGAGTCATAAATTAATACGTGTAATAATAATATTATTTCAATATGAAATTTTCAAGTGTGTGTGTGTGTGTGTGTGTGTGTGTGTGTGTCGGGTATGATTTATTTAATAAGTTGCAGAAGGAAAATCTCGAATATAGGATGTACGATACACATTTTTTATTTTATATTACAAAAATTAAATATTTCATAAAACTTTAAATCGGTTTATGAAATAATATAACATATAATAATATATTTTATGCACGAATGTTTTCACTGCGCGCTATATTGACGTTTTGTTTTTCAATTACAAATAGGATTTTTATCCATTTACTGTTGTAGACCAGTAAGTTGTACCCGTATACATTTTATATATTAATATTGTAATTTATATTAATATATTATGATATTATATTTACAATACGTGTTTTAATATTATGTTTTTCATATTTTCCTCGGCGGCGATGGCGGCCGTACACAAAGTACCCGAATCGAAATGATGATTTTTTTTTTTGTTTCCAGTGAACTTTGTTTTTTCACAACACAATATTTGATCGGCCAAGCATGCAAAGTGATTATTTCCGAGCCGGGAAAACGCGCGTGTAAAATATGCAATGTAAATTCAGAACCATTTTTCGTTGGTTTGTTTGTTTTATTTTTTCCTACTCGAAGAATATGTGTGTGTAAAAAATAATTGCATAAGTATAATGCGTGCATTCGTTTAATTGGATTTAATTAAAATGCAACTGTCAATAACGATTAAACTGACGGATAAATGTTTAAATGTATTAACACGATACACATGCGATATACATAATAATGAGTATTATTGTAATTTATAATTTACAATAATATAATATATAATCAAAGTGTAATCGCTATGCAGTGTTTGCAATGGGTTATTACTTATACATAGATATTAGGTATAGTACTCTTTATAATATATGATTCGTTAGGTATATAAACATCCTATCGTCCGAAAAAACATTGTATAATAAGGATATTCTAACCGTCGGATTTTCGACCGATTGCTTTACATTATACACAGATAATAATGACATATTGCACCTAGAACAATTTTTGCATGTCAATCTTTAATAATTGTTTTTTCTAAAATATGTTTTTTTCATCCTATGATGTACATATGAATAAAATTGAGTGATTAGAAAGAATTAATGTTCAGGAACGCTATGCCCCTATATACTCATCAGAAATGCGATACATCTGAGATATATTCACCAAGTTTTAACAGACCATTGATATGGATATCATAAATAATTCGCCAAGTACAATAATGTATAATAATATTATATAATGGCAAAATATTGTAAGGTTGCAGTAGTTGCTGGATGTGTTGAACACTGTCAGCGTATGTCATCAATTTATAAAACGCGTTTAATCTAAACGAATCGATAAACACCGGTAAAATCTAAAAAGGTTTGTACTTTGTGTTCCATCATACCTAATGGATTTTAATGGGATCGATTTAAAAAGTGCGGCGTGGTTACGAGTTTACAACAGAGGGTCCATCATCGTGACTAAACGTTTTTCAATGGCAAAAAGGTCATGTCAATGTTTCGCGTGGCTGAATGAATTAATATCAATTCCTAATCCAACCATGTCTATTTTACTATATAGTATACCTAATAATAACTGCTACTACCTTTTTTCTCCATTCAAACGATAAACTTCTGCTAGAAATGTTAAAGTATTATTAAATGAATAATTGATATAAGGCGGACGAGTGCCTACCGCAGTACCCTAACAGCTAACCAGCAATGCTCATCTTTTGTGCTATATATTATATAATGTAGGTACCGATTGTCAATATCGAACACTGCTATAGTCAGAGCTGCATTTAGGGAGGGGGGCCCTGGGTACTACTGCCCCGGGTGCCAAAATGTTGTAGCCGAGAAATATGTTTATTTGTGAATTATTAAAATTGTATAATTTTAATTATTTTAATAACAGTATTATGTATGAAGTTTATTAGTATTATGCTGTTTGGCATTTTTTTAAATTAATATTAATTTGCATAGTTTTATATAATTTTATTTTATTTATTCATGAATACCTACAACCTACTTAAATATGTTGAAAAAAAAACAATTTATATGATGAATTATAAGCATGGTTTAGGTGACATAAATTCAAATGTATTTTTGCGGAGAGAGAATCAAGCAATTACTAAACAATATTTTTAAAAAAAGCACACATTGTAAAACAAATATTCTTTTCTGTGCTCAAAATCTAAAAGGTTAATGAGGATCTAGCTCCTATATTTTCCGTGGGTAGGCCCCTTGGAGGGAAGCGATTTTTTTTCACCTGAGCTTAGGGGGCGCCAATTTTTTTTTGCACCGGGGCGCAAAATGTCTAAATGTGGTACTGGCTATAGTGCACTATAATGCGACAATAATATTATATTGTTATTTAATATTACTTCGTATTCTCATTAACCCGTAAGCCACAAGATTTCTGTATCATCTACAATTTACGAATCACGGGCACGAGGTAAAATTATAGATTTAAATTTTGAATTGTGCAAACAGGACAATTTGAGTTTTTTAAAAATAATTTTTATACTCAGACAAAGTTCTGATTCTATATTTAGCTGGAAGCTGTGTAATATTATAGCTTTAGTTGATACAGATTTAAAAAAAGATAATCATATGGCATGGGGTGGAATATCATTAATAATACGATTATCTGCTCCTTTCCTATCTGATATTTTATCATATTCATTCATAGTTGTTATCAGTTTTGCACATACGGATATTTTTTTTTACAGATCCATTTATTGTAATAAATGAGTATGAAATTAAAACCTATGTTAGCCTATGGCATCCAAATAAGAGGATGTGCCAATAGCCTTCCCAGATACGTACCTTCCAGTCAATCTCTCTTCGCCAAATAACATCTCCACAATGTCTCAAACCTTTCACTACACAAAGTACTAAAAATTTAATCCAGTTTCTATTACAAAAACTATTACTAACAATTTCACACCAAATCAGTCAACCCCGCAAATCCACTATAGTGTCTAATCTAGCCAGTGAATCCATCCCAGATAACCACATCGTTTAAAAAGACACCCGGTATCAGGATCTGTTGAATCCCGACATGCATTAATTTAAAGCAATAAACTACTAACCCCCCTCCCAAGTCAGAGAGTTTCCACAATAGAGGTCCTCCCTCTTCATGTGATTTTAATGTTGTATTTAATCTTATTTTTTCAAATTTACTTATTGTATAAAAAATATTACAGATTGTAAATATACTATTTTGTTAAAAAAAAAAACAATATTCTAGATTTTATGTATGGTAGAAACACCGTAATATTATATTCTACAATATTCGTCACTTATTAATTATTTTCTTTTTTTGTACAATGTCACTGAATCGTATATAATATGTAATATTAGTATATTATAATGTTATAAATAGATAAGCAAATCGTTGTTTTTGGACGAAAAAAATTATATTTTAAATATAATACAAATAATAGTATTTTTGGTATATGGTAACATTTGTCCAAGTTTATAGAACACCGGCGAGGTTTAGCCGAGTAGACAATGCAGCACTCAAGTCACAAATACTCAATACATTCCTAATAAAATATTATGCACACATTCGTATATTGCAAATATAGTATACCTATAATCTATATATATATAGGTGCATGAGTATGTCAATTATTCCATCTTTTCTATATAGTACCCTTTTATCTCAAAAACTGTAATTTTAACGATAATTTTTGATAATGATATTGACGAGATTATAGGGACCTATATTATAATATGCCTAAATACCTAGTACGATAGATGATATATTACACTATGAATATTATACGATTGGACGATATTTTGTAATCGTGTGAATATAATATTACAATATATCGCATGATAACAATATGGCGTATCACAGGTCCTGTATATACGTATACTGCAGCGAACACATTATAATATATCACATTATCATCACTAACAGTGGCTTTCTAATAAACAATAATAATTATATTGTATGAAACGTGTATATATATATATATACATCACCGTATAGGCATAAATAAATAACGCCTTTATAATATTATATTATAGTGACTATAACGTGCAGTATACACATGGGTAATATTATTTATAATAATAACATACGTGTACACACCTATGCACCATCAGCTGATGATATCGAACGTTTCGCAACGCATATAAACGCTGCACGCGCCGCTCGTTTATCCTGTGCGTAGCTCCAGGACACCCGACGGTCGTCGTCCGGAGCGGTTTCGGCGCAGAACGGAGTATACGATGACTTAAAAGGATCGTCGCAGTGTCGTGTACGATACATGTACGCGTATATATTGTATATTATATGTAAATACTGACCTCGTGTTTTCAGCCGAAGGAATGCGCATGCCGCAGTATATGTGTATACGAAGGTATATATATATATATATACGAATATTCTCCGTCTTCGCCGTATATATCGGCGCACGCTGAACGCCGTCGAAATTGTGTGCATAACTGCGCACAATATCCGTAGAGTAAATCTGACTGTATAACGTTTTAAATGTTCGGAATTCGCATAAAACATATAATATGTGACACAATAAGACGTATGGGCGATGCGAATAGCGATGTCGCGCGCGGTCGTCGTCGTCGTCGTCTTCTCGCGCGGTTCGCCGACGGGCCGATTTCGACGATTTTCTCATATTATACCTATTATTACACCTACGGACAAACCGCCTGGATCACAAAATCTATCGTCCAAATTACGAACGACGAACTTCTACAACCGTCAGCACAACTGTCAACGATCTGTGTAATACAGGGAGCGTCATAATATTTCTGTAATTGACTTTTCCATGAGAACGATTTCGTGGGAGATGTACACCTTTATATTGGTACAATAACCATATAAATCCGATTATTTTCTTCATAGCTATCGAAAGACCTATAAAGAAATGTACTGCTGGTAGAAAGAGAAGACTACTGAATCCAACATTGTTAGGGCCAGATGTACCGTCTACGGTTAAACTACGATTAAGCTTAATCAGCTGATAACAGATATTTAACCGAGCGCATTCGGCCGATTAAACTCCAGTTAACTTTAATCAGAGATGTTACAACTGGCCCTTAGAAGGAAACAAAGAATAAAATAAGATATTATATAGAAGAACGAATCATTTTCCATCGACCTCCATCGCCAAAATTTGCTTATTACTTCATGAAATATACCTAGTTTTTTTATTTAATATTTTCTTAAACTATAATATGTCTCTTTCGTATACATATTGTTAATATTTATATCTATGTTTCTTCCTAACAATGTTGACACTTGGCAACCTATAGTGTGGTATGGCGGACGCGCAGTTCATATTATAATATTAATCAGTGTATGGAAATATCATACATTTCGATTTCGTTAGTTATTATTTTCTGTGGTGCATGATAAATGGAATAACGAATTTTGAAACGGTCGCCCTGAACAATTTCAATATATGGACTTGCCTGGTTGTTGGCAATCCTATTAGTTTGATAATTGTTATATCATTGTCTATGCGTATGCACTCAGAGAGTTAAGTGTTATAAATTATAATATTAGCATTTAGCATTAACCTAGTACCAGTTTTTTTTTAAAATGCTGGCATTATAAAAATTATTATATTATTATAAGAGTGATTTGATGATGGTACTGCGGGATTTTTTGTCAATATTATCTGGAGTACCTACTTACGATAGTAATAATAGGTAATAAAATAATTTCAATTGAAAATGTTATTTTTTAATTTATTCCAATATAAACTTAATATTCTATCGCTTGATGACTCTGACACGCACTTTTTATTTTATTATTTATGCTTGCCTTATGACGATCAGCAGTTGTACTAATTATAACATGTGATTTTTATGACGCGAATACACAACAGTATAATATGTGTATTCGTAATATTGTATCGTTCAGACTATTATATTATAATCATTTCTATATAATAATATGATGGGGAAAATATCAATACTCACAGTTTTTATTTTTTAAAAAACTTAAAATAATAACACTTGTAGAGCGGGACGGGCTTGTGCAGGGGTGCCCGAAACTGTATAGTGCTCGCTGTAGCAGTACACAGTATTTTTCAATTTTACGTTTTAATAAAACTTAATCTTTAAAAATCATCGAGAGGAATGACAGTTTGTTTACCTCGAGCGAGAAACGGCGGCATATATGACTTGATGAATGTTGACAAAAAGCTCAGAAATCCGATTGCATTTTCTTAGACTTTGACAATTCCCGGTAATATCTCACTGATTGTTCGGTGAAAGGTGCGTTTCCGTATGAAATGCTCGACACAATAAAATGACGACGCATAAAAAGAATCCTTTATAGGAAAGAAGAATCGTGTCCGAATGACAAGTCAGATCTCTTCGTTCATTGTGTTATCAATATAATTTCCTCCCGATGTCGAGTGGCGCGCCACCATTATAATATAAATTTATTATTATGTATTATAATTACGTATAGACGTATTATGTACATAGTATACTCGCAGTGTACAGTGTAGTATAATGTAGCTATATATTATAACACGGTAGCAGACAAAACGCGATTTGCACACATTATAAAGTAAAAACGGATTTTAAATAATGGCCGCAAACAACGCGTTCTTCAATTCGACGAGAGTCGTGTTGTTATATGGCAGTAGTTATTATATTATTATTATTATGTTGTAATCGTTTAAGGATTAACGTGTAATAGTAATCGAGTAAAAGTGACTTTTCACGATCTACAAATAATAATATAATAGCGACATTGATTTCAAAAGACGTGCGCGTATAATGTTGTTTAAGCCATCAGAATATATTATATTACATAATATATAAGTATAAAACTCCCCAATGTTTTATTTTTATTTTTTTGCATGGCACGAAAGTTTATGGTAATCCAAAGCATAAATAAAATACCATAGAGTCATTTGGTTATAGCAGCGTAAAATGCGAACCCTGTATCGATCGAAGATTAATTCCGTTTATTCGTCGCGCCAGAATAATTTATTTTACTCGATACGGTCTTATAAATCGGTATTTATACGAAATTGATCTCTCTCTCTCTCACACGCTCTATCTTTGTTCATGTATTTAAATATGTCTGTAAAGAAGAAAGATAATATACATATTTAGTTTATGGTTATACGAACACATTGAGGTGTATATAATAATATATATAGGTAAAATACACTCACACACACACACACCTATAAGTTGTGCACAACCACGGTGATCATAGAAAAATGCGAATAAGTTGGGATAAGATTTGGATAATATCGGAACGAGTCATTAGGTTTTATGGACACTTTTTTACCGGAAACTGTTCGTTTGAGCGTTTTATTTTTTGTATCGATTCTATATAATTTAATATTATTCGAATACAATGTTATTTGTATATTATTGTGTTGTATAAGTAGGTACGATGCGCGACATCTCGACGACATCGACCGCGCATATGGCGCTAGACGCAAACGTGTTTCTTTACCTCACAATGTCGTCGAATGATGAAATTGATTAAAATGTGCAATCGTTGGTTTGCTATTACAGAATTAGGCGAATGAAATATTCTAACACGCGAAAATAATAATTATGTTTGTTAAATACGTTTTAATCTATTGCATGGCGTGCAGCGAAAATAATAGTCGAAATTATAGGTTGGCGCATAATCCATGTATTATTAAGTCCACGTACACGCACAAAGTATCAATACGCCGCGCCACCTATGTAAGGTATAATAGATATATAATACAAATTGTACATGAACGGTCACATAATACAAAATCGTGGGTTTCTTGGTGATTTTGGCGTCGTTTTTTTGTCTCTGAACAGTGTATTTTTCCGGAAGACATCTATGCCGAGTAAAAATCTTACCTACGCTGCGCGATTAATATTATAATAACACGCATATATTAGTATATTATACACGTTTACGATTACTGGCAAATTTTATTTGGTATTTTTTTTCTCATCGCCAGCTTCCACGAGCTTCGTGTTTCGTGCACAACTATTTCTGCCGTATGTTCTGTTTCTTATCAAACTCGTCAAAATAAATTCATTTTCCTGTGCAATATAATATGTCATTGTTAAGGCAATACAATTTTATCACTATAAAGTTTGAGCATCTGAAGACGTGTATAGTTGAAATGTGTAGTAATTTACCAATACGAAAGTTATTCGTTTAGGCTTATCTTTTTTTATCCTCGAACTTGACTTTTTAACTTTATCTTCCTTGAGCAACAACATCGTTTTTCATCGTCCTTTATAACTCAGAGTTATTAAATAATTTGTACTCTATACATAGGTACAAATGAAGGGGGGGCTGGTGGCTAAAAGTTGTATAGCTCCACCATAAAAGTGAAGACTTTACACATTTACAACAATTTTCAGGGGTTTTGTAGTACCAGAAAAGGTTCATTAGAGCCCGGTATAGACATGAGCTTCAGCCCCTCTCCCTCAAATGTCAAACAATATTTACGCCTATGACTATACGGTTCATATATGGGGAGCATAGTGTTAAACATGGTAATGTGTTACGATAGAAATAATACTTCGATTACAATCGAATAAAATGTCGGTAACTCCAATACTCATCAACCAAATTAAAAGATTTTTTAATAAGCAAACGATCTTTGATATAATCCCCCCAGACTAAACGTACTTACATAATTTGACCTAACTTAACCCTCTTAGAGTCTTTCTCAGGTTATCTACCCTCTCTTGAAATTTAACTTTTTCTAAGTCTTCGTTCTCTTTCCATCATTATTATATAATTTCCACCATTGAATCATCTGGGTTCATTATTTAATCACGTTTATAAATTGTAAAATTTAAAGCCAAACATAATATTGCTATGCCATAAAGTTTAAATAACGGCACGAAAAATGTTTCTTATGACGTGTTCTGATTTTGTGGAACTACTGCTGCTGTAGTACATTCGAATGTTCATGGTCCATGCAAGTCAAGTAAATATTAATATTTGATTATAATATACGACTGATCATCTCATACATATTTTTACTATTATACTTGTAGACCGTCCGATCACTTGTGCACAAAGGTCCCGCGTATATTATACACATGTGCAGTATAACCCGGTTAAACCCAAGCCACCCCACCCCCTGCATGGTTTATGCGTTTTCGCGTTTAATTGACAATAAAAACCGTCTTCGTTGTGAGCCCGCGCGCGCCGCGTGTACGTGATGTATTGGACGGGCCGAGAAGAAAATCGCCGTAGCTTTTTAATAAAAGAATACAGATGCCGGGGACGTGCCCATTTGTTATCATTATTGCACATATTGCAGTGTTTGCCGGAAAAAGTGGTTTTTTTTCACCCCCTCGGCCACTCATGGTTTCCGATACTCGCTCACATCTCTCGGCAGCGGTGGAAAATAAATCTAATCTAATAATCGGAACAAATACACACGACGTGCGTATATAATATAATATGTCGGCCGACCCTGTTTTTCGTCGTTGTCTATAATAATCCTTTGCTGCCCGCCGCCGCGACCCGATGCACTTCGGTCTCCTGCGGACCTCATATCGTAACAATATATATTTAATATTATTGTATGTCACAGTACACTGTCTTTATTGCCTTTCTCTTCGAAATCAGCTGCCGTATTATCGTTATTATATTATATTATTGTTGTGAAACATTTATGAAATGTAAAAAAAATCAATGCTAATAAAAAATGGATATGGACGCTATATATTATACTGCACGTGTATATTGGACGTTATTCTACGACCGCTCATATGTACCCCTTTCACCCTGCATATATATGTAAGCCGAAAAGCAATCCACGGACAGGGGTGCGTATATACGTACAATATCATGGCAGATATATACACACTACTGAGACCTTGAATAAAATATGACTTTAGGCTGCAGATTTGGTGGGTACGGGTATATGGGAGATTCGGCCGATCGCGGTAGACGTCCGTACCGTCACCGTGGTTAAGTCGTTTCCCTTAACGCGGTATACGTGTGTAAGTAGCATTTATACAGCGGCAGTCGGCAATACGTTTTCATTCCACAAATATGTGTGTGTGTTGTATATAAATATATAATATTCAGCGTGCACACGTGGAAAACGATGTTTTATTGTGTGCTCGCACGGATAGTGTAAAAAAACTGTCCCCGAGAGTGTCGTTGAAATCCGTTGCGTACCATACTGTAAAAGCCACATAGGCGTACAGCGTGGTATATACGCTTTTGGTTTTTTCTGTTTTGGTTTTTGGCCGGCTACCAACCGACGTGTAATGGTTTTGCGTTGTATGTACGTCGTACACTCACGAAATTATAATTTGTTTTTCCGTATCAGTCGCGACGTCTTTATTATATTTCGTGAGGACGTGCAGTATATACATAATATTATATACCCGCTACGTCCTATACAATATGTATATCGTATAAGTATTATATACCTATCATATTTTAATATAGGCATATACCATATTTACAGTATGTATACGCGTCTTCGTGTACATATTATAATATGTACAGCGTACGCGATTCACACGTCGCTCGCATTATGTGTGAGGATCAAAGCACCGTGCGTCGCGGCGTATACAGCTGTGCGGATAAACCCGCGACGGACTAATGCGCGGGATTTTAACGTCCGATAATTTTTAATGGCAAACGGCCAAAACAAAAGAGACTGTATTATTATTATTATGCGACCGACGACCATATTATACACATACATAATACTAAACTAATAATATATACTCCGCATATATATAGTATAATATTATATTATATATGCGCTTAAATGCCGGGAGATGCGCTCCGTGCATGGGAGGGCGCTCGGAGTATATGCACATTCACATTTACGACTACGGTGACGTTTATAATACATACGAAATATACCTAGACAGCCTGCTAATAGCAGTTCGTATCGTATAATGCAGCTCGAAACTCACTGGCGCTATATAAATATAAAATTATGTTCCAAGATATTATAATATAGATCGTATCTTTATAACGAACACACGCGCACACGGATCGGCTGTTGCTGCTTCAGCTGTATAGGTATATACCACCGTTATGCGCGATTCCGATCGAATTTGCATAATACACGTCCTCAAAAACGTGTCAATCCCGTCAAATATTATAATATTTTTGGCCTTGCGAACGACGATAAAATATATAATATCATCGTGATCGTGAAATTCCGGTAAATCCATATTATACATATTATTATTATATACCTAGGTGCGTTACACACTGTCCCGCGTCATACGCGAATAATCTCTCGAATTTTAGGCTGGTATTATAATATAGGTACGTCGTGATTGTCAAAGACATATACCAAATATATGCACTATAGCTGAATAATCGATTTCTAACCTTCAGATTGCCTTTGGATCACTACTAATCTGTAACCAATGGCAACCATTTATAAACAAAAAAAAATTTCAATTTCCCCCGTGAATCTCAAAGTACTTGTTTGAGTACCTCCTTAAAATCCGTATTTGGAAAATCCTTTCTTAGTAGGTCTCTACATCATATAACGAAATTACTGACTAAATTTCATGCACATAATATAGCTTCAGCGGTTCCGACCAGCCGCGATGATGAATCGGTCAGTCAGGACAATAGTTATGTATATAGATTATAGTGTAGGTACCCGTCGAATTACCATATACACACATCAAAGTATGGCGGAATAGTTTTTGAAAGCAATAAATATATAATAATAATACGATCGTCGTATGTATACAGTATACACATTCGTGCCGACGACGTCCAGACTGCAGCAGTACGAATCACGAGATAATTTCGGGTTATCCACCACCGCGTGTTGTTACAACGTTACAAGTTTATTATATTTTGTGGGTATACCGTGTACGCGTATATGGTATTTAAGTATGTATATCTAAGCTGCGGTGCGACTCTCTGCAGCAGCAATCAGCACACACGCAACTCAAGGTCGCACCTAGAAAGAGCTCTTTAGGTTCCGTGTATAAAAAATTCGTCTTCTTCTCCGCATGCGTTTAAGTCGTCGTCGTGGGTAGTATAGGTATAATATTATGTTGTCTGTGTCAGGTAATTTTCGAAAATATACGGACATTCCGTTTTTCGGCTTCGCACCAACGGATCGTGGCAATGAATACGCGTAAAACTACATGATTTATTCATAAAATTCTATTATGCATACACCGCAAATATACAGTTATGGGCTTATAGTATGCATGGGTGCCTAATTATGCTTACACTTATGCCACACTGTCACTGCCCGGTCCGAAATATTGACCAAAACTAGTTTCGACAACTCATTTTTTCAAATTATAATCAGTTGAATACACTCTGTTATTGGGATGTATAGAATAATCCATCGTTTTTGCGACGGACGATTTCTACCCGCACATTTCGATATTTTATCCTCACGCGCATCTCCACCACCAGCTAACCTGCGGCACTTCTATACTTCGACGAGGGGATGGCGTTTTTTCGACGAACAAGTTTCCGACCTCAGTCGCAGCTGCGGACGTGCAACCATGGTCATGATGCTAGTCTCACCGCGTATTCTCCTCACGCGCGTTATGGGGGGATGGGCTATCATAAAAATGCGACGTACCTATATCAATAAGCATATAATATAACTACCATGGGTTGGGTCGGTCGGTGTACTTACTTACTTATAATCGTCGAGTCTCTTTGTCGAGTCCGGTCGTTGTCCGCGCGAACGATTTGTTCGTTCGTAATAACTGCGACGCGATAACCACCACACCGCGGCGGCAACCGTTTATTATTGTTTATCATAATATAATATACCTATTATACATCGCTGTGCGCGCCGGCGGCGGCAGATCGGTCCTGTGTAGATATTATATTATAATATTATATGTTATATTTTATTAAAATATTCTATCCGGGGCACGAACGCAACGGAATAAAACGGCAACGGCTACAACAGCGACGACAATAATAATCGCTCGTTAGTCTTCGCCGGTGACCATATAAAATACTATATTATTACATACGTAGGTATTTTAGCTCCACGACGGCGATGGTCAGTTTTGTCCATTTCACACACACACACACACACACACACGCACTGGCTTTATATTATTATAATAATAATATGTACGCACATTATTATGATTATATGTGTATACGATATTACGCGCGTAATATTATCATAACTCCGTTCGCATGTATATAATATATAATATAATATTATTGTGCGATCCACGTCACGAAACAAAAAAAAAAACTTGAGGCCGCTTGTAAATAATAAACCGACCGCCTATGTATGAATATACATTTGTATAATATATATATATATATATAATGTGTATGTACGCGTACACGATGACCGACGCCGCCGGGTCAAAGGGGTAGTATAAATTATATAATATTATATTATACTAGTCGTTTGGCGATGTTATCGCTCGAGCCGTCGTCGTCATCGTCGTCGTCTTTGCTAGTTGTCGTCGTCGTCGGTATACTTAGATATTATATATACTTACACACCGCGGTCGCGTTTAAACGTAGGTATAGGTATATAAACTATATAGTATGTAAAGTATATATGGGTACACGCGTACGACTAACCGTTCAAGGGCGTTCGTCTGCAGTTGGCCGGTCCTCACAGCGATTCTTATATAGGAAACCACCGAGAGAATATATAGTATATTTACGTGCACGGTCCCTATTATGATATACCGCGGTACCATAGTATAATATATTATAATATACCATATACCGTATAGTACACCGGTCCGGTCATCGCGGTCCGCAATTTACGGATGAAAAATAATTTATTGCTATAATATATCGGACGGACTGCGCGCATAAAAAGACGAAAATATGTTTATACATTATATCGTTGATAACACGTCAAGACCGTCTCACGTCTCGTCTTACAGAAGTCAGATATTGTGGGAAAAATATTCCACTTCCGTTTTCCGAAGAAATTGATCATTGAAGTCGTATATGTTGTTTTGTATTTTTAAGTCGTTGAATTTGAAAGGTGGAGCGGTGTGGGGGGCAATAATACGAATATGACGTAAGTACTATAATATATTGTTGTTGTTGTTGGTGAAGGAAACGCGTAACTCTATTCGCATAAGTTTGAAACATTTTAACACTTTTCCTTGCTAATACAACACTGTTTGCGGTTAGGGAGTGGTTCACGATGGTCGTTTATCGACCACGCCGAATCGCGCTGTCAAACTCGGGCGTTTTTATTTCCAATATAAATAATAATTTCGTCCGAGCCATTATATCACCTATATAGTTTTTCTATTTTCGTATTTTCAACCATACATGGTTTGTACACGCTGCACGCATGCCTGTTTCTGAATGAAAAAAATCGTTTTTGTCACTTCCGTGTAAATTATATAATAATATAATATGACCAAATGCTGTATATCAATATGAATAATGTGAAATCAATGCGATGATACATTTAAGCAGGTTCCTACTTGAGTGAAAACTTGCTGAACGGAATTTCTTCATAATATTGTAACGGTTGTCCGTAGTTTTTATTTATATATCTACGGCTTATAGAAAAACTGTGAGAAAATCAGTAAACGACCTTGTCTGCAATAATATAATATACAGCTGATACTTTATAGATATTATATTATCGTATTCTGCAGACTTTTATAATAATTTGATTTTTATAGGTGCTATACATGAAACGTTTTAAGTATTATCATACCAACGAAAAAATGTTTACAGAAGATGGCAATAATAAAAAAAAAAAAACATCATTGTAAAACCAAAATCTCTCCGATCAGAGTCCAAGACATAGCGCGCGACTGTTATCTACACGCGTTTCTCCGATATATTTGCATTCTCGTACGACGGGGTCATCGTTAGCGATGATGTTCCCGTGTCATTATCGTGTGGTTATCTAGACAATCTTAGTCACTATATTAAAATTACAATAGTAATATACACGTATTTTTTTTTTAAAATGAATAATAATAATAATAATGCTCTACGGAAATATGGAATATGCAAATCGCTTTTCGTACAAAATATTCGTGTTTCGATCAATTTTGTGTTGATTGTTTTAAACAAAAACATTTTATTTTTTAATTAATTAATTGTTTCAAAATACCAATTGTTTTTACAAAGTTATACATTATTTCGTATTTTGTTTTGTACAATCCCTGAAAAGTTTTCGTTAATGCTCTAAAAATACATCGGAAACTAGTAACGACTTAATCTTCTCTGTATATAGAGTCTAGTTAGTACTTTAAGAGTTAACGTTTTTAATGTCGGCCTAAACTGTTAAAGCATTTCAATCTATAATCCTATATAACTTTCTATTTTTAATTTAAAGTAAATCCCAAAGTAACAATTTAAAGCACAAAGCCCTTCGTACAAACGCGTTTCAAAAGTAAACATTTTTATGTCTAGCTGCGGTACATTTGTGTTTGTTTATTTTCTTTTTTAAACCTACGTAGGAAATAATAAATTATTAGTATTAGAAATAATTACTTAAGACTCCATTGATGACATTCAAGTTTTTAACACACCGCGGCCTATACAATATAATATATTAATATATAAATAGGTATTAGTATATCATTACAGTAGCGCAAATTCGTTTCTAATAGGTATATGATTATTATAATTTAAGCTACAGAGTAGCATTATTTTTGATAGGTAGCTTAAAGTACTTAAATTAAACCGGAATGCTCTTTTGTGCAGATTAGAAGAGAAAATAAAACAGGAAGGGCAAGGCACAATCGACAAGGATTTGAATTTCAATGAGATCCTTGCGCGGCATATCTGGTTTTATTTTAACGCGCAGTTATTAACTCGTCACACAATCTTATTTGGCGTATTTATTCTTATAATTACTCGACTCCGTTGTATAATATACGTACACACACGCACCGCTACTTCGGATACAGCTAACTGTGCGTAACCATTTTGAATTCGTTGATGAGTTTATAACTGATTGCGCCGAGTGGAATTAGTTGATTTACTAAGAGTAATTCTCACAATGTAAGACAATCATGGCCCTCATTTGATTATAATATGTTAATTACAAAATTGTTTCCACAACATTAAAAAGAATAATTTTTCATGTAACCTATGTAAACGCCTTTGTTCGTTATTTCTTCACCGTCTAATTAAAATGTAAAATACATTTTGTACGCGGAGCTCGTGTGAGGGCCAAGGAAACAGGATAATAAAATAAAAAAAATCAGGTATTATTTTAAAGATGAAATCCGTGTGGCTCAAACGTTTTATGGGTCGATTGAATATTCATAATACGACAATATTAAATTATTACAAATCGTGTAGACCACCAACAAGTGCTGCAATCTTGATTATTTATAATATACTTCGTAAAATTGGCCAATCGCATTCATTTGCACAAACTGAAAACCCATCAATATCCGTGTGCATGAATTGTATAATTAATTTTTATTATTTTTAAAACGAGTATCAGATCAATCGATCGAATTCGTTGATTACGAATTCGTTTACTGCGCGCATCACCTCGGCATAGGTACTATTGTGAAGAGAAGGAGAAATGTGATTTTCATGAAATTATATTCGGGATATTGATGTATTTGTTTGCAGAAACGTAAATACCGTACAGAAATTAACTTCAGAATTAATAGTTTTGCTATCAACGTTGTCTGATGTGTGCAGTTCCAACATTGATTGATCACGGTTTTGCAGTTGACGCACATCTATAAAATTGTCGGTCATGAACGTATATATTATTATATTATTATAGTGACCAATTTTAATGATATTATAATGATTCATACATGTATATAGGTACAAGGCGGTCAAATACCTCGTTAAACGTGACGCGCACGTGATTTTGACCAAATTATTTGACTGAGCAACCGCGGTGATATCACACGTCTCCGTCCGACCATGGTATAAAATAATAATATAATATTTTATTGTTTTTTTAGGTACGCGTACAATGTCTATAGTTTTACACGAGTGCAGAATACACAGTTTTGAATACTACCTACTCATCAAACGACGGTGTTGCGATTTTATAACGATCTGATTTAATGCCTGCACGTAATCTATATACATAGTCGTTTTGCTTTCAAACGACCACGATACGCAATATAATATTGTTTACAGATAATATACAGACATACGTCCTAAAATTGCATTTGTGATTACATTTTACAACCGTGAATACTTATTCTGCTATACGTACGACAATTGACGATCGTATATATTATATTATCATCTATCACAAGTTGCCGTCTGCAAGTATTACTTCCGCGAGGAGCGTATTATATGGAGTATGGACATTTTATATAGGTAGGTATTAAGTTATATAACATACAGGTTTATTTATTTTCTGTTTGACAAACCACTTGTTTCTGAGCTTACAAATCTTTTTGATAATACTTTTTCCATATAATATATAGGGACTATATATCTAATATTATTTAGAAAAAAAAACCACCCATATATATTATATACGATTCTTCGATCGGGTCGAACATCTGAAAAATATAATAATCTCTCCCTTATTTAGCTCTTTCCTATAATATACGGTATATATAATACACCGTATCACCACCGCCACGACGCTATACGACCAATCGAATATTTTTGAACTAGCTCAGAAAGACGACGACATTGGGGTTTATATCACATATATAAATATATTACTATATCTATTATATCTAATATATATATATTTCGTTTCCATTAAATATTATCTTGTCCGTTTGTCGCGCGAAAGCAATAGCTGATCTCCGATGGGAATAACGCCGAGGTGATTACTATTTTGCTGCTGTTGCGGCGACGTGGGATTACACTTTTTTCTAAAACCCCCGATGGCTTATTTTCGACGCTTATCATCGTCATGAGAAAAAAAAAGTCGCGTTCGCTCGTATAACAGGTACCTATATGCATGGCAATATTATGTATAACATCGCATCTTCATGTTATTATATTATATATTTTTTGAGCGGCCGTTTTACGCGATCGGCGTCCATGTGTAGCTGGTTATACCTTATAGAACGGGGGGACGATGAAGGCGATGATGATGGTGATGATGATGACGACGACGATCATCATAATAATAACACAACGACTATACATCGCAGTGCCTATATGTATATACACCGCTGGGCTGACGGAAGTTTATACACGTAACTACATAAGCGTATGCGCGACGGAGAAATATTACGAGGATGGGATCTCGAAGGGATAAAGAAACGTTCCGGGCACAATAACAATAATAATAGTATGTAAACGAGTCGAAACCGCTCCGGTCTGAATAAAATATTGCACGCGTATATTATATAAGAGAGCAGTAGAACAATTTCTTCGTCGGATGTATATGGTTTATAATAACGCACCGAAGAGTAGTTCATATTACATATTGTATACGTGCGCGCACACGTACCTATGTGTATTATATACATATATATAATAGTATACTTTACTATGACGTAGACACCCGATTCGACGTCGAGTAAAACGAATGTAATAATATATACGTCTACTTTACAGTCGGCCACTCGCATAAGCTGGCGAAAACGGATGAGCGCTTATTTTATTATTATGACTGCCTATATATTGTATAGGTAATACAATTGGAGTTGTTATATTTTATTCGTTTGTCGGTGGAGAAATATCAAAACAAATATTCAATCACAATAATATATTATATTAAACAGTATATGTAGGCACTTATAATATATCTTAGACGTATTTCAGCTGTGCACCTGATGCAGACATGCAGTATAGGTATACATGTGTGATCTACTATAGTGCAGTCGTTTATGCAGTATTGAGAAAGGTTTAAAGATGACTGATGAAATATTGTGGCCAACATTGTCGGTTTTGTACACAAATTATCAGTTAAATAATGTATTATAATATTAAAACAAAAATCAATTATAATTTTACTCTTGATAATAATTTCATACAATGTTATAATAATAGTGTATATACTACAGCTAAGAATAATATTGGAAACGTACCCACGCGCGTCTCTACTCTTTGTAATTTATGAACCTTTGTGAAAAACTGCGATAAACTTGACGAACCACGCAAACGATTTGAGACACTGGCAGTAGGGTGTATAGTGTATACATACGTATATTTGCATTTGTGAACAAGATGAATCGATAAACAGGACATTGGAATTTTTAGTTTTTAAACAAGTCATAGGTACAACAAATACATTTATTTTTCGAAAAGACCATCTCTGCTTTGACCGGCCGTCAACTATCTTGGTTAATATTTAATGAAGTACGCCAATATTATTATTAATTTTTTTTCCTGTTTTCAGAAATATTTCTATTATAATAGGTACATAATAAAATAATATAATGTGGTGTGATAAAATAATAATTATAGGTACACCCGTTGAATTGTATAAACGTGTCCTGGTTGACGTGTCTTGGATGTAGAAATATAATACAATCGCTCGTGAAAAACCACCACCACTACCAACGCCCATGTTCTTGTATATATTGATAATAGTTCGAAAAACCGTCTTCCGGTTCTCGCTTTTAGGCTGTTTTCACACCCGTCAAAACCGTATAATATGACATTCTCGCGGCGCATTGTTCACACGCGCACACATTTTAGGGGGCCGCCCCCGAAAACACGTGCTGGTTGACAAATACGCGTTTTGTAAGCTCTCGGTTATAATAATAAAATAGAGAGTGAAAAAAAAAAACATAACCGTAGTTCTAATTCTAAACCCCGGTCCTAAAAACCACGGTCTTACATAATCCCGGCTCCGCTGCAAACGTCACGTTAACGTCGACCATACGAGCAGAATACGGCGCGCCGTTCAAGTGATTTGTCCGCCGCCACCGCCTCGTCGCCGCTGTGCACGTTTATAATATATTATTATAATACATAATTTGTCGCGCACTGCGTCGGAGGACGATCGAGAGAGACAAATCGTTCGGTTAATTCCAAAATCCTCTACATCACCCGCCGAAATGGCTTACACGTGTGTGCGTGCGTGTGTCGTGTGTGTGAGTGCTGCGAGCTGCGAGCTGGCCGGGATTAACGCGTTTATTTTCGGTATCTTCCCGGATATTCTTCTTTTCTATTTTATTTTTTTTCACTCCGTCCCTCCCGCGGTATACACGACGATATACGCGAGCACAGAAGTGCGGGCGAGACACATAAATTAACCGGCAGTTAATTTCCTTCGGTTCGGCTGGCACCACCGGGGTTCGTCGTCGGTGGGTATATACGCCAAGTTGGTTTTTTTCCACACAGCTCGAAATCGTAAGAGCAGAAAAAAACAACACGTCGTATAACTTCGCGCGGTGGAGAACAATATATATATATATTATATTATATACCAAACGCACGAGCAGATGGTTAATTTAATCTGGTAAGCCGCGGCGGAGGTGGCGTGCAGTAATGTGTGATCTGGCGATATTTTTTCCGAGTACTTTGGCAGAGCTTGGCGATATTTCACTAGACGCCACCACAGCTCCAATACACTATCTCTATAATATACGAGAGCTGCACGCACGTATATTATACGCGTCTCTCGCGAAAAACACCGAAGCTATATGTACATCGGAACCGAAACGCGCCACGTAATAATTGCGAACAGTGCCCTATAATTGTGGCGAATATCGCGGTACTGTTCGTCTACATGGTATTATAACGAAAATTACACGTCGGTCGATGATTTCGACAACAATATATAATACGTTATAATCAAAAGTAATAGCTGAAGTCAATATAGGTCATATCAAATATTTCTATATACACGTATTTGTTTATCCAGTACGTAATACAAGATCGAGGGTAAAGCGTCAACGACAATATTATATTATAATTTATATTGCCCATATAAAGCCTATATCTGAACAGTTGTACTATTTTAGTAATTATTTACGGGTTAAATCAATCGAAGGACAATAAAGTTTTGGTAGATTTTTTTCGGCAATTTTATTAAAAGCTGCATTGAAAAGCTGATCTAAACATTCACTCATTTTACACCCTATTATAATCTATCGTATTGTACGTATATTATTATTTTTTTTATAAACTAGTTATTTACTATTCGTGTATTATGTTACATTGGCACAGCTATAAACTTTATTTTATTATTTTACGAAACTATTTGTATTTTTCCTTATATAATTCGAAGTTTTTACTACACCCTTAGATTTATATAAGGTATAATGAAAAAACATTATTATTTTTAAGTAAATTATAAAAAGGCCCAAGTGTATTTTTTTCGTGTAAAAACAATGAAAGTATTTTCATCCAGTTATTTTTTATATGAAAAGATACCCTTCGCATAAGTTTGTCCCTTATACATTTACTGTAGTGGCGTAGTGCTCGTTTCCCACTTAATATTCAGTTAGTAAGGTAAACAAATACCTAAAATGGCTAAAATATATGGTAGTCGGCGTGTTAAAAAATTTGAAAATATATCAAAGTTATGGTAAAGAAAGGTTTTCTCGGTTTTCAATATCAATTGCTAGAAAATCTAATGAAAATTACATTACGTTTGTGTTTATACGTTTATTACAAAACACTGATTTGTTTGATAAGGTTATAATTATTTTATAACCAGTGCCTCTTTTATATGACATTGTATTTGTTGATAAATTACATATCGTAATGTATTCAAAATATGTATGTATAAAATAGCAACATTTTAAAAATAAATTATTTAAAAAAACGTAAACTCGCTTTATTCCGAAGTCCTTTTCCTCCGAATGAAAAATAAAATTGTCTTACATCAAATAGATAATCATATTGTTCAGCGATGCGATAGTATAATAGTTGAGAACATTATAAAAACCGACGTAGGACGAATGTTCTGCACGAAGAGTGCTTACGAGGTCTTAACGTGGTATTAAAATTAAATAAAAAAAAAAAAGATGCGTATTTCCACCTGCTTGCTTATAAGTCGTGTATGGCGATAGTACATTATATTATGTATACACAACGAGATTCTTCCAGCAGCACAATTACACTTCCGTGGTCGGAATGTCCGTGGCGCCTTCCCAGGGCGAAGAGACAATGCGGTATTTACCGGTCGTGACGGCCCACGCTTATTAGGGGGTGGGTGGGGCTCGGCCTGAGACCGAAGGAGAAAAAAAAAGAAGAAAAAATTATATCGAAGGAGGTGGAGGAGGAAGAGGCGAAAATATAGTATCATTGGGTGGTCCGGGGGCCCCGAGGTCTTATTACGTGACGTCACCGGACACGAGATCCGGCACCACGTGACCGGTGCCTTGCTCTGATTACTATAATTAAATTGTAAGGTAAAAAAAAAAAAAAATTAAATAAATAAAGACCGTATACGAGAAGAAACTGGTGGGGAAACTCACAAAAAATGAATCCACGCGGCTCGTGTGTGTGTGTGTGTGTGTATAAATGTGTATAAGAGCAGGGAAAAAACAAACAAACCTCTGGCCGTTTAATGAGAGCCGGCGTACCTGTACATGACATAACAAGCCGATGAGATCGTTTCGCTCCGGGAGCCACCACGAGGGTGGGAGCGGCACGGTTTTCCGGTTTCGGCGGGCCACGCGGCCAAATCTCGTTTGACTAATTTGAACTTAGCACCGACTGACGGTCCAATGCGTATATTTCCTATACTGTTCGCTAACGACACGCACGTCAACGATACTTGCGTACTTATGTATTATAATATTCGCGACTATACTTACATTCACCTACTCATCGAGCGTTGTAGAGGGGAATGGACGGGGGAGCCATTTCAAAGATGGCCATCTAAAAATGTCAGTTTGGGTCCCACCCCCCCACTTAAAAAAAAATATACTAATTGTTTTTAACATTGTTTTATTTAAATACGATGCGAAATATTTCATAGATTACACTTAATTGATTATGGTAACAACAAATCGATAACTATTCAGTTATATATAACTTTTGGTAGAAGAATAAATAACTATCAACTGCTGAAAACAATCTGAAAACTGAAAACGATGGATAAAATATATTATTCTGAGTGACCTCCTTTTTTACTACCATTATTCTTAGAACCACGTACAGTGGCTGTATACCTTTGGTTATATCATGAATAATATAACATATGTGACTTCTGTACGTGGATGTATTGGAAAAGCGATTAAATTTCGATGAAAACTACCTTAAGAACTCTACCGGAGTCGTCTTTACGAAGTCTTGGATGATTGTAGGTACCTAACACATAATTATATTATTTTTATCTATAATTATTGTAATACAAATAGGCATAGAACACTGACTTAAGAGAATAGTATTCTGGAGTTGTATATTATAAGTTAGCTATTACTTATTATACTGCTGCAGTGCCGACGACCCGTAAATCGACTTTAACTAGTATATAATATTAATTATTATTGTCATCCGAGTAATCGATATCATCGAAGCGGTAAAGCGGTAAAGTACGAGAAGCAATTATTATTATAATATTATTTCATTCCGACTGTCATGAGTCTTCAAGCGCATTCGGCCAGTTTACAGATGTATTGCTATTGTATAATTCGTGCAGCTTTCGTATACGATACACCACTGTATGACTCGACCGGACAATATAATAATTATAACAACAACAATAATAAAAAAATTAATTGCAGATTCGTACCTATATGTCTGTTTTATTTTTTTTACGAATCAAACTAGCAGTATAACGGTTTAACACATGTTATATAATATAATTATATAGGCTTCCGGATAGTTGAAAATGAAGTAGGTTTGTATTATATCTTTCGACGATTAATTTGTACGTTTTCTGTCCAATCACCTGTTTTATTCCGACTTGAAAGTCCACTTCATCGCTATCGGACCAGCACTGTAACGAGAATGTGTTACATATAAAATATTATAATATACGTAGGTACATCGCATGCTTGCTACCACGCCGGTAGAACAAACACGTCTGAGAAATTTATTATGTAGATCTAGTTTGTAAACGATAGTTGGTGGGATCGCGGGATGAAGGTAGTGCATTTATATTATAGTTGATAAAAAAAATAATAATAATAATAATGAGAACTCGTTCTCCAGATGATTAAATACTAATCGGGTCGAAGAGCAGCATATAGCTATATCGGCTTACAATTATTATTATTATTATTATTATTATTATTATTAGATCTATTAATGTGTATCGATAGTTTTAGCCGAGGTTTCTCGATCATGGGAGTTCGTAGATGTACATTTCAAGAGTGAATATATATTATAGATTTGAGTGTATTATAATGTTATACTGCTGCAGCCACAGTGCAGGTCGGTCGGTATATAGGTACCGCGTGCGTTGTGTTTAAATAGATTGTCGAGCCGTTAATGACGTTTTAAACAAAGTGTGATTATATAGTTTAAGCTCACGATAAATGGATGTGTATTATGTTGGACGGAGGTGGAGTGTTGTGTTCAGCTTAATACGAACACAGGCACATCGTTGAATAGGATCACCACGTCCAGCTGCATATTGAATACCGCGTATATATACAGCTACTTTAGACTAATATTATATTATAAGTGGAGATCGTTTGTTTTCAAGAATGTAAATTAATTTCGAATACACGGAATGACAGTGTTTCGTAAAAGGAATAAATTATCGAAAATTAACACGCATACGCTGCACCCATTATAGTAATATACATGCGCGTATACTATTATTATATTATGATTTTCATTTTTTTTACGGAGTGGGAATAATAAAGCTGACGTTTTTTTTTTTCATAATCAAACTAAACTATTTTGGACATCATAATAAATTGAAATTAATATTTTTTCGTAGCAAACGGTAATTAGAGTTCGGTGTAATTGATGAGTGTGAATTTTTTATTTGATTATTTGCTTTACACTATTATTATTATCATTTTTTGAATAACTTACATTATAAGTAATATACCTATTATATTATATTATATTATACGTAATATATTATGATACACCTACTCATTAATTACGCCGGCCGAAATACTGTAATTATAATCTTTAGTTTTGACGTTCTAGGGAAGCATTACACGTCATATGTATAAGTATAATATATATAGGAAAAAAAGGTGGTTATTATTTGAATTAAAATAAACCAGATTGTTGGAGGAATTCCAAAGGAGGCTCAAATCTGAGCGGTTAGTCATACTTTAGATGCGTGTTGATAACATTTTATGAAAAATTACACGTATTTAACTCGGCTGTTAAAAAATATAAATAAGTCTATCACGTCGTCGTGATACCATTAAAGTAGTAGTAGTTGCCCTTGTTATCTCGACATCGGTATAATATTAATATTGCGGGCATGTGTGTGTATAAAATGTTACTTTTGAGGACCTAAGCGAACAGATGTTCCAACGACCGCGATTGAGCGGTTATAGGTACATATTATAGGTAATAATAACATCAATAATAATTATTATTAACCGTATAGATTTTCATATTAATTTATCGTATAATATTATTTTAATGGAATAATAATAAAAAAAAATTATAAATTATTATTATTATTATTTTTAATCCGTCAATAAAATGTAATATTATTGCGTCGGGGCGCTGAGAAGAAAACGTGTCGGACAATGTGCGGCGGCCAGTTGATAACTTCTATTATTATTATTATTAATTTCGTCTGTCGGTGTGATCTCTGGGGCTCGATTTAACGTCACGACGACTTTTCTGAACTGCGTGGGTGATTGGAAAATATTATAGTCAAGCGATGATGTGCTGCTCGTACGTGTAAAAAGAAGAACGGAATGAGACAATGACGTGTGCCTATTATTATATTATTGTATATTATTATTGTATAAGTCGTCGCGTACAACACTACAAAAGTCACGCGTATATCAAACAGACGAGACAACTACCTCTACTGCAGTCTCGTCAAAAGTTTTGTTTGTTCTTTGCGTTGTCGGAAAAGTTTTGAATCAATTTATATCGGAATCTTTGTATTTTTCCAGTTCGTAAAACGACAAAAAGAAATCAATTTTTCACTCGATACATAATATACCTAATACAGTTTTCGTATACCTATATATAATACGTATAGCTTGGAAAAAACAGTATGCAAGTAATTTTTTCGAAAACGACAAATAAAACATCAATTATTTTCATTATTTTATTTGCAGCCGCGTTTGCAGTGATAATAACTTCAGCATCGTCGACTTTGGGAAATTTAAGAAAATCTCCAGACATTGCGCACCTAATTTAAAATAATGACGTGTTTACACAACGAATAGGTATATATTGCGATGTATAATGGACGGGCGAATTCTTAATAAACACCATAGGATGAAAAAAATATATAATCATTGTTGGCGAACGCAAACGAATAGAATTACGCACACCGTCGAGAAATTCATTTTAACGCTTATATAAGTATATAACGTAATGTATATATGTATGTATATTGTATGTATGACGTATGTATTTATATGTAGTATAACCTAAATTTGGTATGTATATACACATTTTTTTCCGAGGCCAGTGAACTCGTTACGGTATTTAAGGGTTGCACTGAGGAAACGACACGACCGAAAGAAAACACGTTTTAACCCTCATATTGTCGTTGTCATACCAAAGTAAAGTATGACCGGACGCTTTACTGTCGCAAGCCCACCGGGCTTAGGTACTGCAGTTTGAAATCTTTCCTTTATTTATTTTTTCCCCCATGCTTTTACTCGGTCTACTGGTCCCGGACCCCACGGATGACCCAACTATATCGTCTGATTATGCTCGAATATATATTTTTATGTTACATACGTATGGCCGTATGGGCATATATATATATATATATCTTATGTTATAAATCACGTAATGTAGAAGTGCTTTTACATATTATTATTATTGTGCATCGTCTTATATACGAGTAACACTTATACTAATATTATGCAAATTTAATAAAAATAATAATAATAACAACTACACCTTCCTACGTTATATTTACATTCGACTTATTGATTTTATAATACCTAACGTATAATATTATAATGAAGTTTAATAAAATGTACGATTGTACCTATTAGGTATATCACATAAATAATATTCAATACTGTCACGCTGCAACTAATTATAAATAATTTATTGTTCAATAAATTATAATTGAATAATGTTACACATTCCATAATCGTGTTTCTACACTATATTATATTCTGGTTAAAGAGATTTCTTTTCTCCATTTAAGTATACTAATTAAATATCTGTTGACCGTTTTCCCATTCAAACCTTATATTACCAATAGAAAAACGCGTATATATATGTATAAATATACTTCAATCTATATTACACATGTACAAGTATAATATTATATAGTGGATTATACATATGAGTTATATAAGGAACTGAGTGTCTGAGTGTCTAATCAAAATTTAAAAAAAAATAAAGTGTATCATCTAGTTAGGTATAGGTATAGAACTGTAATTTAAAACCACAATAATTATCAATGCACAACGAATTTCTGTATACCTATTCGCGAGTAAAAACGTATATTACGTCTATGTATCATAACTCATTATAACGATATATATTGTTATACCGGAAATATTAGAAAATATTTAATAATTTTACCTATGTACACATCCGCACAACCGTCGCTGATTTTATAGCGTACCTACGCGTTTTTCACCAAATCTGTTCGGCTTGGCAGAAGGAAGAAAATAACAACTAACGGTGGTTTCGTGTTCTGGCGAATATATTTGGTTCGCAATAAATCCACCACCACTACGCACACACCTGTGTGCAGTGTGTCTGGCACTTGACGGCCGGTCCAACACGCCGTCGACGCGACTGGTTCATTATATAACAATTATTATCATACGTATAACTATATAATTTATATGGATATATATGCGATTAGTTGTCTGCGGGGTGCGCCCAACGCGCGATTTATGCTAAGTCCGACGTTTTCATTTGCCGCGGCTGCTGCGGCGGTAGCCTTTACGGCCGTGGGCGTAATGCTGGACGGCTGCCAACAAATCGCCGGTCGGAATCCGCCTTTTTCGGATATCCGCTGACCGATGATTAATGTGTGTGTACACCGGACACGTCGGTTTTCCGTGAAAACAATCGGCAAAGACCACTACATATTATTATATTACGCGGCATAATCGTTTATATATATACCTATAGGTGTATTATATTATATATCATAACACCGTACAATAAAATACTACTACTAACTATTATTATTATTATTATTATATTCATACAGCTGCAGCCTTTGGAATTCTATGAATATCCTCTCGCCATACCATGTCAAAACAGCGGTTGTGTCCTATATAATATTATGTCTATATGTGACGATGATCGTCGTGCCAACCAAGTTGTATCTCCGTCGCCTTTAAATACGCCTCTTTTTAATACGCAATTGGACAACATCTGAACTCATGCTGCACGTCACATAAAAAACTTCACGATGAGCCAGGCGAGGTATTGCTTATGACAATATGATCTATGCACTTTCATAATAATATAAAAGGTATATGCACACGTGCATGATATTATGCACATCACAAAATAACAGATAGCTGATAGGGTTCACACATATAGATAGGTAGGTACTATTGAAGTTATCTATTTTCTATCTTCTTCCAACTATATAATATGATATTATGTACAAATGTGAAATAAGATTCAAGAAACCACTAGACCGAATATTCAATAAAAGTTATATATATATATATATAGATTCCTCGAGACTCGCGGAGGAGGGTGTCTTAAGCTTATTTTTACAATCACTATACTATATAGTTAGGTTGCTATAGGGCAGCTCACACATGAATTTCGTTTTGGTTAACGAAAATCGAATAGTATTTTGCTGACGATGTAGGGTCACCATTGGTATATAATAATATAGAAATAAAATTTAAAAAATAAAAATCTGTAGATTTTTTTTTTGAAGAAAATAGAAAATTATATTTAATTTATTGTTTGTTATTTCTTATATTCAAACGTTCATTTCATATTGTAGCTTATAGACTCAAAAACTATATACCAATACTGAACCGATTTTGTCAAAAAAAGTTTTGGAAATTGTTCTTGTATAGAGATATCTGCAGAAAAGTTTAGGGAGTAGTTTAAACCACGTTAAAAAATATACCAAGTGCTATATCCAATCCGCCACAAGTGGATTACCCATCTCGGTCGAATCAGTCCACAAAGTGAGGTCCACCGATTACTATATATTTGTCTGTGAACTGAGGTATGTACACCGATGTATAGCGTGCTGTATTTTATATGTAGATTCCTTTTTTTTCCGGGCGAAGTGTATAGGGTTTTACTGTTGCTAGTACCGATACTATATTATTGATTACCTAGGTACTAAGTACCTACGGGAAATGTGTATAGGATACTGTAGTTTGGTTAATTATTTTATTTTATCGTACGAGATGAGATCCAACAATGTAACACTATATAATCAGCCTGTATATCCGAGTTGGAAAACAACAAAGACGAAACATGAAACAATAATACTATATCCATATAATACGGAATATGATCTACGGTGAACTTTGAATAAAAACAAATAGAAATAACGTAAAAAAATACAAACATTTTTTTTTATTTCTGATACAAACATAGTAGATAATATATATAGGTATACTTAATATTATATCAATGATATATATTTGACAGCATAAACGTTTCTGGTTAAACAGGGGAAAAAAATATGTCTTAAATCATAAACTAATTGGACGGAGTTCTCTAGTTTTTGATATGTCATATTTTTCATACGTTTTTGAGCTTAATTTTTTTTTATTACCAGTCCAAATATGAACTTGTTTGTTAAAGTTTATCACGATTTATTTTTTATTTTATTAGACATAATTCAATATTCTACCAACGCACAGTGTTTTTTTTTAGAATTTCTTATTTACAGACAATTTTATATTCATAAATATTAAATATAATATATTTCATCATACTCAAACATATACACATTATACACACACACTTGCAAAAAGTTGTTATGAAAATTTATTAGCATTTTCAGTGAATTTATTGTGACACATTCTCGGAGTTTTTATACCAATAAACAACCTATGCTCGTAGGTACCTAATATAATGTATTATTGTAAATAGTAATTAATTCAACTAAAGACCTTGTTTAAAACAACACTGGGTATCATATTTTTAGATAAATCATTTTTTAATTGCACAAACATTTGTTCATACATATTATATGCCACCCAGACCCAATCTAATAACACAGAATATGACAAATTATTCATTAAAAATTGGTCGTAACAATAATATGTTTTTATACATATATATTCTATATAATATAATATTAGTATATTATACTTTTTAATTTTCAGCTACTTATATAATAATAATCTGATAACATAAATAAAAAATAATATTATTTTAAGTTTGAAATCGTGAAATAATACAATTCATAATTTCAGAAAACGTATTAATTTTTTTAAACGAGTAAAATGTCAGGTAGAAATTAAACCTAATAACCATGCTTTACTATTATTTTTATGACTATAAATCAAATATAAATTACAGCACGATTACTGAGTTTTGCATATTTTATTATTTTTTTGTATTATTGTGTATATAATAATATTATGATATAAACGTATAAGACACTACATTTTCATGGTACCTATTTAAAATACAGTCGATTCGACTCGATTTTCATTTTTAAAAATGTATTATTGATGATATCCGATCCCAAATATAGATTATTGATTTAATACATCTTCGTTCTTATCTATATAAATACTAATAAAACACATTGTATAAACTGAAAAACGCAACGAACAGAAAAGTTGTACGTGAACACAAATTGCAAATGATTGTTCTTGCAGGTAGTCGTCCTTATTTCGTTATAGGTGTGTGTATTATGGTAACGAAATAAGGACAGGCGTCAGGCACGCCAGAAACGCGATATGGAACTATATATCCTGCAACACGATCCCTGTATAGTGAATACAATATTTATGATGTACCTATATATCGTATAAGAACGTGCATTGAGAGCTTCAATTATAAATTCGGTCACTTCAGGGTAGAGTTGATGCATTTAAAAAAAAAAAAAATAGTTTATTAGTGTCAGGGTTGGAATAGTCGATATATACTAGGGTAACTGAATATGGCAAGCTCTGATCACCCCCTCCCATAGTTGCCTCACAGTATATATTTAATGAATTTGTTCAAAGTTAATTAATAAATGTGTAATATTGCCGGGTCCATAATATGTGTATATATAGTTAAACGCAGCTATACAGTCCTGTATATATATAGAAAGAAACTAATAAGTCAACATGTTTAAAAGAATCGTTTTATAATATAACTTCCTTTATGAGATTCTGAGCTTAGAGACCTACAGTATTCATTCTACAATGACTCATATAGCTAACCTAACCTTAATTTATATCATACCTAATATATTATTTACTTTATTTATTCTGTTTCAATATCGATGAAAAGGAGTGCTGGGCTTTTATAGATCAAAAAACGTGCGAGAGTATTTTTATTAAATAATTTCTAGTGTGCAGGTTTCGATTGAATTTCGCTCAAACATTATATTTTTTGAATGCCGCGATCCATCATCATCGTGTTCACTATTGTTCAACTATTATAGATGAGTGATGTTATATTGGTGGGTTTGAATGAGATTTCACATTCACCGATATAATTACGTAAAAACAGTCCACTTACTTAGTTAGGTATAATGAGTGAAATATTGGTAAACAAACGTTGAATTTGGTTTGGCTTGTTGTAAATATTTGTAATTAATTACCCCTATCAACTGTCTAAATGTTAAATATTGTTACTATTTTATCAATAAGTTAGATGACCTTGTATGTCAGGAACACTTTATAATTAATAAAAAAAAAAAAAATTTGGTTTGGCGTGCGCGTGAGCTCGGAATAAAAACTTATATTATGATAATATTATAATACCTAAAGAAAAAAATATCCGAACGTTACGTAGGTATTTATATACTGTACTTATTACCCTACACAATTAGTAAGCCCCGTGTCTGTGTGCGCGATAAATATAATATATAGTATCGAGGGTCGGTATCTTGTGCACGTGCATATTGTAGTGTGCAGTCCAAAACAGATATTATAATATAACATCGGAGAGACTACGCGGTGTACCCCGTCGTCTTGCGTCGTCAGTTGTGCAAACTTTTATACCACCGACCCTTCGGAGGGGAGAAGATTCGTTGGTGGGGAGAAAATTCTGCGGCTAGGCGGGGAAGTGCTGCTGATGCTGATGCTGCTGCTACGAACCGAGTAAGGTCTCGAATGTGATTTGGAGGATTAACACGCCGCCACCGCCGGTGGTCTCCCGTATGCATAGGGCCAACGGAATAAATCCTGATAAACCGACCCGAATTAATCCGCAAACAAAACGGAAGAGGGTTATTTACAAAATTTATAGATATACGCGTATGGTACACATATGTGTGTGTGTTGCACATATGCGGTGTGGGTGTGTGTGTATATGAGTTTAAATGAGACCACTGTCGCACCGGACGCGCGCGGGGCGATCGGCCGAGTAAATTTTATTGTCACATGCGTATATTATATTTGTACACGATTCGTATGTATACAAGAGTGAAAGAAATAAAACAGCCACGCGGGCGATTTCGTTGATTTCGGCAAACCGACGATGCGAATACAATAATTTAACGATCGGAGAGGACTCTATACCTGCCTATATCATAATGCAATGATACCCATAATAATATACTCGCGGTATTTGAGCTACAAGAGTACAAGACCGTTGTAAGCTGCCGGTCATCGTTTTGTCATAATAATAATATTATATTATATTATACAACACTGCTGTACACAGTTTCATGTCCTATATAGGTGTATGACATGATGTTACCGTGCATATTATACTTTGCAGTCGCTGGCACCATAATACCGCAGCAGTATTATTGCTCCACTATAATATTATACTATTCGCGTAATTTATAATCTCATGTACCCGATGTTTACAGCGTTGCGAAAGTCCCGCATTTGGGACTGTATATAGCGTCTGATAATGATGTTACATTACGATAGTTTCTAATTATTACGCTACAGTAAAGAATAGTTATCTATTATGTAATAGATGCTACTTATATTCGTACATTTATAATATATTAATTACCTATTATAGTTGTAATAATATGACGTGTTTTTTTTTTTTTAAATGAAAACCAGCAGTGTACGACGTCGACTCACAGCGCTCGATCTCGACGAATATAAGTTATTTTATTATTATAGGTAGGAGCTCACGATATCATAATATGGAATGCAAATAATTTTGTTATTACGTTGTGCGTGCGATTTCGTCGAAGAAATAGTTTTTGGAAAAATTCGATTCCAGCCCGCAGTCTCTGTCGTGGTATTTTTCCATCACTCCTTTTTGATTTATGATTTCGTCAATAATATGCGACGTGTACACGGTCAAGTCCTAACCATTGCGCGAGACGTTGATAATAATTTATTTATCGTAAAAATTCAAGAAAAATATATAAAAAAAAAGAAATATTTCTATGTGTAACGTCTCGAATTATGCGCATATACGTATATAATATAGGTACGTATATACTATTCAATTATGTTCGACGCTGTGGAATTCTTCAATAAACGGTGAAAATCAATAAGTCAAGACGTGTTGGAACGCATCCATTAGTTCCGAACCCACGAAAAACGCGTTGTCGAGATCCGTTCCGCCGATTTACGGGGTAGGATGGAACATTTTTTTTCACCCGAAAAAACTCAACGTTCCCATCGTTGTCTAAAGGTGTTGAACGAAAAGGCCTAGTCAATTAGTGGATAGATTTATGACGATAGTAATATTTGATAAAATAACGCGGGCATCAATAACCCTAAATTATAATAATATATGTACCATATTTGTCTAAGTAGGTACTCGAGTACTCGTATTTGTGGTACGTCTACGCCTCTACGGATAGATATAATTACTGAAAGTCAGCTGTTATTTTTTTTTTTGTCTTGAAATTATAAAAATTACTGCTTCGACTACTTAGGCCATTAGCATTACATTTGTATACACGTTGCTAAAAATCTATAAAGAGGAGAAACATTTTTTTTTTTAAATTATATAGTTTAAAATTAATTATTTAGATATTTATGTACATTGCAATTATTGGCTTTATTACATTTTGTATTTTAGTATTTTGACTATTTCAAATAATTCTATCGTGTTGATTGTGTTGTCAGGATATGGACTTGTTCCAATAAGGAGACCTATGTTATGTTCCTTTGTTTTCGTACTTTCTGGACTCCTTGAAAATGTGTTTGATTGTGAACACGGTGCCGCACGATTGGCATAATATTGGCGGGTCACCTTTTGCCATCAAATATACATGTGCCAGTCTTGTGTGACCAACTCTAGCTGATTTAATTTTTTTTCGTTTGTTGTGCTGTTTTTACTTTTGTACATGACGTGTAGATGTATGATATAAGAAACAATAATCTATTTCCCGCAGAATAATAATTGTTGCAGAATATATCATCGCTCATCTAGACTTAAAATATTAATAGAATATGAATTATAAACAACTACATATTAGGACAGTAGGTTAAATTTGAATATTCATAAATATATAATACAAATATCCTTCAAAATTAAAATCAAACTATATATATTAACGTTTTTATTTTTCAAAGACACAAAAATTTCAGATGCCTGCAGGAGGGGACGATGATATGCAGTGGCGGATTCAACATCGGAAATGCCCAACCGTCCCTCGCTGACTAAACATAAAATTAAGATTAATCGAACATTTTCGAACCACTTGGGCGTCTAAAAAATAAAACTCCAACCGAGCCTTATTCCTGAAATCCATCACTGACGCGTACAGTTCTGTTTTAAAAGAATTACACACATATTAAGTATTTAGTGAAGTCTATGGATTGTGCGATTCGCATAATAAAGCGTTTGCTCGGTTAGGCATTTGAGCTCAGCAGGATTGTTTCAAACGCGGATTACCCGTCGTCGTTTGACGGCCGATGTGTGGCTTAAGACGTCTTATCTCAAGTCTTTGCAGAGGAGACGGATAACGGATACCTACTTATACGCCTAAACTGCGACGTGAGATATCGATGGAAAAAAAATCAGATAATACGGTAACGTGTTTATGTATAATAATATTATCGAGAGCTGGCCGTATAAATAATTTATGTAGTTCTATATACGACACGTGGCGCACATGACACACGGTGCGTAATATAACGACGACGACGACGACCGTTTAATGTATATACGCGCGAGTGCATATCAAAAGTCGCATTTTTCGCGGACGCACGTCGTAAATATAATATAAAATATAATGTCGATCTGGGAAAACAGACCTGCAGCATCCGTGACCCGCGGACCTCATATAATATCTACCTTGTATAAAATATAGTAGGTAGGCACTCCTCTGGCTAGTACTGTACGGCAAACTGTAACTTTTCATATTATACGAAGCAGGTTTATGTATTATAAAATAATATATGAAAAGACGGAGTGAATAATATGAAAAAATAAAAATAAAAATGCGAATCGAAAAGAAAGAAGATGAGGGACGGACGCGTGAGCCAAATGGCGAACGCCGTTTTTCTTTTTCCTGTACAGTGCAGTATATATACAGGATGATTTACCAAGTGTGCTCACCCTTTTTTTTCTTCAATAATGCGCAGTAGTTCAAAATCCGATAATTTGAATTTTTAATTAAGTACTCCTATTTTATGCTGTACTACATGTTCAAATTCTCGAGATTTTTCGTACTACTTGAGAAGTGTCCCATGGTGATATAAACTTCTGTTTTTTCAAATGAGACCCACTATTTTACTGGAAATTATTCAGTTGTTAATTTGTTTTAAATTTTCAGGTAACTGAATCAAAATTCGAACGATTTGTTTTGAGTTATTTAGCTTTGTGCGATAAGAATAAAATGGTAATAAGTAAAAACACATGACAATTGATTTGGAAGATAATAATATGAGTGCTATGGTGATTCGATTTACATTTTAGTGATTAATATCAATCTAACATCGTTAATCATTTTTAAAAATGGACTAGAGGTATAATGGGTACAGATCCAATTTATATTTTTAAGTAGGTACTATAATTAGTACTATCAATTTTAGTAACAGAGAAACTCCTCGTTTGATTTTTTACCCATAAATAAGTAGAAACATCAACATGTTCAACACGGTTAAATAGTTTACAGCATACGAAATGCGGGGGGGTGGGGGATCTTTTAAAAACAGAAGTTGTATCGGCACAGGCTGTTCCTTATGGGCAGTAAAAAAATTCAAGATTTTAAAATATGGTCTTTGAATGTGTTTAAAAATTGCAGAAATCAGAATCTGAATAAACCATTATCAAAGGAAAATATCCGTAGGGTTAGCATAATATGTTTGCAGGGAATCACCTTGTATCACATGACGTATAAACGACCGTTCGCGTTACAAAAGCTATAGCGTCTAATGCGTCTATGCCGACGCCATATACACGTGCACATATCATCATAATAATAAAAATTATGATATAAACTTGTATTATAACATTATACACACTTGCACACTGCGCAAACCTATACACACACACATGTATGTACCTACCCACTTCCTAGTCGAGTGCTGTGCATGGTAGTATACACGATTCACCATTCGCGCATGCGCCTCGCGCCACAATAATAATAATAATAATAATATGGGTAGGTAATATAGGTATACTGTTCGGTAAACAGCTGGATGTCGTCGACGGGGCGAGGGCGAGTTTGTCATCGTAATGATATTATGTTCGTAAGTAGGTAATGGAAAGTTCGCCATCGTCGTCGGCGCGTGCTTTCGTTGCCAGCTCCGTGAAACTGTGCGCTCATTTCAAATTTTGCAAATTTTTTTGCGTACCTAAATATTTAGCACGTGATTCGCATGAATTTGTACTTACCGTTTCCGAAATTTGTACGGCATCGGTTTATCCGGGATATTCAATTTTCTATGGGTTGGGTGGGGCGGGGGGAAAATTGTCTCCATCCCCGCCCATAGAAAATTGAATATCCCTGATAAACCGATGCCGTACAAATTTCGGAGACGGTCGTACGATAATTCATGCAAATCACGTGCTATATATTTACGTAGAAAAATTTGCAAAATTTGAAATGGTTGGGGCTGTGGAAACGTACGCCCGAACGTACGTACCGTCGTTGAAGTACAAATATCATGTACAAAATATACAAAGTTAGAAGCAAAGTTTAAAATCAAATATGTGTAACTGAATGTGTAAATGTCTATTATTGATTAGGATGTAATAATTGTAAAAGGGCCGTATACATTAATAAACATAAGTGAGACTCGACACCCCTTAAGTAGTACAAAAATATCAGGAATTTGAAAATATGGTGTTCAGGTACTCAGGTATAATCTTAAAAATTCTTAAAATCACAGTTCGGATAAATGCGTACTACCTATTATATGGGGGTGAAAAATCACCCTATATACTATATAATATAAGCTACTACACGATAATATTATTAACGAGGTGCGTAATAATTTGGAAAGCTTACACTCGGCACAATGGACTTCGTTAAGTCGTAATCCCCGCCGCCAGTAAGCGTTGTAAGTATTCGATCGTTCGTTTTTCTCGCAAATATATTATGTACAAAATGTACAAAATTAGAAGCAAAGTGTAAAATAAAATATGTGTAGCTGAATGTGTTAATGTCTTATTGAGTAGGATATAATAAATATAGAAGGGTATACATTAATTTACATTAGTGAGACTCGATACTCCTTAGGTACAAAAAATATCAGGAATTTTAAAATATGGTCTTCGGGTACTCGGGTATAATCTTAAAAATTCTTAAGAACCACCCTGTATACTATATAATAATATAAGCTACTATACTCTGTTCCACGAAAGAGTGTACTCGTTTTTTCGTCCGTCGCTGCGCATCCCCCACCATTTTCGCCCGTTCGGTTACGATCGTCAACTGCTCGGCCCGGCGGTCGGCGGTCGGCAATGACTCCTCTCATGAGTATGCGCCGCTGGACGTTAAAGAGTGGGAGAAATTGGGGTTCCGCGCTGTGGGTGGCGTCAGTCGGCTGCGCGAAACAAGTACACTCTCTCGTGGAACAGAGTATACACGATAATATTATTAACGAGGTGCGTAATAATTTTGAAAGTCCTCGCTCGGCACAATGGACTTCGTTAAGTCGTAATCCCCGCGATCCGCCCGGGCGCGTTGTAAATATTCGATCGTTCGTTTTTCTCGCATTACCTATCCCCGTAAGCCCGATTTTCCCACCGTTCTCGGCTTTTCCAGTGCGAACGATAATTATTATCATATAATAATAACAATAATGCCTGGTTAATATTATATATAGTAAACGTAGGTATCGCAAGCGCGGGTTATCGCATCAATTTATAACAATTTATTGTATTATAACATCATTGTAATTGGGTGAAAAAACTCAAAAATATTGTGACTTTGCAGTCGCCGACGAACTGTCATCGTTAAATTCGTTCGTTATTCAAATGTTTTATGAAATATACATAATATAGGTAGTTCTTATCGCACACACCCGACTTATTTAATACGTTACATACGGTCGGTTCAATGTTGCACGCCTCCCCAATGCGGTCGCATATTTCCAAAGGGTTTTCAAACGGCTGCTTCACACACACACACACACACACACACACACATACACATATATATACATAACGTCGTTAATATTTTACAAACGGTATAAATCATCTATTATTTCGTTACGAAAACCCGGGCACAAGACGTGTGGGATATAATATTTATTTAATATAGTATTAGGCACACGTATATATATATATATTATGTGTACACTGCGGTATACTATTTGCTTTTATATCTCGCCATTTCAATTCCCTATTTGCTGTACGGTATTTTTACATCGCGTACCTACCTACCAGTTGTTTATGGTTATAATGAACTTTGTAACACACCTATAAATCCCCCTTCAGAATACTATTACGTCCGACGCGCGCGGTATTCATCAAATTTAATGTACTGTGGAATTATTTTTTTTCCTCCAAAAGACTATAGAAGAAAACCATAATAATTATAATGTGACGTCTCATTTACAAAACAACACGTGACTGGAACACATCTTTGAACACCAAAAAAAAAAATTAAATTATAATAATAATTAGATTGGGAAATAATGAGTTTTTTTGTCTTACTTAATAATTACTATTTACACCACAAAACGCTTTAGTTTTTTTTTACAAATATATCTGTCATCAGTCATCGCGTAAAAAACATAATATCTGTATTATGGTGCGTAAATAAACCTCTAATATCTAGAACTAATACTATTATTGGTGTGTACTGGATGAGTCATAAACAATTACAATTATGCATTTATGCTCTGTTGTTTTTTAAAAAAAAGTACTCAATTCGAGTGCGATTAGATTTATTAATATATTCTGTTACGAGTTATAAATGATTAATATGAATAAAAATAGCAGAATGACTAGGACAAAATATTGTATTCGTACTAAAAATTAATACTTTAAACGATAATATTATAATTTAATCGCATGATAATTGTGTAATAGTTGTATTTTTCTTTTATTTCATGGAATAAATTCCAATTAAATTTTAAACATACAAGAAAGTTACATGAGTATCTATTTAGAGGAAAAGGAGAGAGAGAGAGAAAAAAATATATACATGAAAATTGAAAAATAATAAATATATGAAGAGAGATCATTAAGTGAACAGTGAAATAAATCTACATTATTTATAGAATTCCCTATAGCCATTAGAGTATTATAAGGAGAGAATGACGTATATTTGGATGAATTGTTTGGTGGATAGAAATGTTGTTTATGTCTAGAGTTTAGGGGGTTTATTTTGAAGTATAAACGTTCAACTAGTTCTAGACAATCCATAATATTGTGTAATAGTTTATTAAGGAATTTCAAATTTAGTTGTTTTAACCTTTTTTCAAGTGGTAATATAGAGAAGAGCCTATTTAAAATACTATAATCAGAATGAGGAGCTCTATAAATGTGACATTGAAAGCTTAAAAATCTTAAAAAATTATTCTGAATTTGAGAAAGGTCTTTATTTTGGGTTATAGAGTTAGTGTGAGAGCGTTCATATTGTGCAATATAACAAATTTTACACCGTTCCTACTAATATCTAATTATCTAAACCAGAAAAACACTCTGAATATCCTCAATCGAGTTTGTATTCAACTCATAAACTACGCTGGGTGGATGTTGCGCTAAATTGTATACAATTTAATACAGTTAACTAAATTTATTCTTAGAAACGAGTGTAGATAAAATCATTTTTTAATATCAATTAATAATAATTACATTAGTGATAAATTAGCCAGCAGTGCTCGTGGTAAACAAATAAATGTTGATTTAAAGTTATTAAAATAATTAATAACTACCAATGTTATGCAATATTTATATTTTATGATAGTTTCTTTTATCTGTTAAATAATGAAGTGAAAATACATTATTTTTTTTTTTTATGTACTGTACAAGTAGTTTACAGCGTGTAATTAAATTTCCTTAAATGGGCTGTTATTCACATATTATTACTATCTATTTTTATAGGCCATTAATTTTTCGTGAGATATGTTTTAACGGGATTACATAAAAGTTTAATACGATACATCCAGAGTGAATTATTGAAAATAGTCTCAATGACAGTGAAAAAATGAAAAGACTATATTATTATACTACGGTAATAATAAAAATATATTATTTCATGACAATAATATGGCTGTTATATTCCTATACCTAAGTAGTGGTAACCGAAATCGCATATATATTCGAGAAGTGACGTCGGGGATCACGGTCCGCGGAGCTCCATTATCTCCGTCGATCGGGAATTTAATTATTTCCGTTTACGTTAAACGAGTTTTTAATTTTTATTACCCACTCGCCGGGGGAATAAAATTAAAATCTCCACACGCTAAAAATGTACGTGTAAAACCGTTGATGACCCATCGGCCGTATAGACATGGAATATCAACGTTGAATACTAATCGAGAGAAAGAAAAACACGTCTTCTAAACACACAAATCGATAATATTTCACTATACTACAGCCGATCGACGCGTCCATATTGTAATAAAATATAATAATAATTTTCGATTGAACGCATAATCAAATATTTAAAGAAAGCAATAATAATTATAAATATAACGTTCGTACGGAATAATAATGGTATAACATACGCACATTAGTATTTTATAATATTATACTGACGCCCATTTTTTACACAATAATATGTATATACGAGTTCCATTGACGCATAATTTATTTAAAACGTATAATTCCAATTCAATTCAAAATTCTATGACCGGAAACAATTAATTATTGTTTCGACGATTAAAATAATTTGGGTAGGTTTTAGCACCTACGTGTATACACTCGGACGCGATAAGCTCACTTAACGGTTTGAATGAATTACTTTAAATTAAAATCACACTTTATGCGTTTCGATACCGATCTTCCGAATTATATAATCGGTTTGAATGCAATTTTAATGGACCAAATAAAATATTTCTTTCGGCGCTTCATAATAATAATTGTTATTATGTTGTGCGCCAACAAGATTTGGCAAGGTTGGCGGCTGTATAATGAGCGTCTGAATTTAAAAATCATCACGAATGTCGAACTTAGTCCGATTTGTGTAAACACTTCACGTTACCGAGCATGCGCGTTTAACTATAAATTAATATAATAATATTTTATCGAATTTAAGTTTTATTTGAAACGCGTGAATTATTGTTACGAGTTGTTGGTATTTAAAAACGTTTTATGGTTAAATGCCGAAGTCATTAATAATATCCAGTTTATGATGTCTTGAAACCCAAACAACTTCCGAATTCAAAGTGTTTCCCTTCTTATTATAATAATGTATACAAAGACGCGTGTAATTCATATCGTGTTTACGATATTATATTTAACGAGTTGGATTATTCGATATATTGGCAGGCATAATGTTCGCAGTTACTGAGCACACACATTATACTGATTTAGATAGATAGAAATGAAATCGTGATAATTATTTTATTTTATAAACGAAAACACATGATTGATAATAATATAATATTATTTTTACAACAATATATATATAGCCTAGATCGTTGTAAATTCTCTCATAACCGTGGTAGTAAATTTTGTGGTCGTTACTGTGGAAAAGAATAACGCAATAACGCATAAAATATTATGTATACAATACGAATTTAACGTTTATAGATATAGATTTGAGATCAAACAGTGCTTTCACGTAATAAACCTTGTAGATACGTCGTAAAAATATCCTACGAATATGAAAAGTCGATTTTCATATTTTACGAAATCACGAAACTTCTACTCATGCCACATACTACATAGATATATTATATTACCTATTATATTATATGATTTTTCTACGACATAAACCTTTTGTTAAAAGTTTCTAATTGCAGTATTTTTCAATAGATCGATTGTTATAATATGGCGTGGAAAGCTTAAAATTCAATATATTAATTTTTATTTATTACATACAAACGGGCGTGAGCCCAGGTTACTATTATGGTGTATAGTGTTGACTAAATAGAAATACTAATTGAAATCGTGGAACATAGATACAATATAATGTGTAATATATAATAAAACAAAATTAAATGATAATAATCTAGTATCGTAATTCTATGGAAGAAATGACGGATTCTCATTGGCTAACTTTATCGTACGGTTCATGGGGGGCTCGTTTTTTAAATAATTTGTAGGGCAGTGTGGAATAAAAAAAATATGTGTGTTTCGGGTGCACTTAACAGGGGTTTTAAAGTTAATTAGAGCAAGAAGTGAAGAGGAGTCGACAGAGCCGGCCGATAAGAGCTTATTAAGAAAAGCAAGATTATGAGATCGGCGACGGTCAGCTAAAGAAGATAAGTTAAGGAAGTTAAATATTATCATACTTACCATAAAATAATAAATAATATAACATCGGAGATATAAGATTTAATAATAATTAAAATAATATATACATTATGACCATAGTTAACTATTAAACCTATTGACTATATTGACTGCATAGTATTATTTTTTATATTTGTACATTATTTAGCTGCAGTATAATAGTTGTATATAGTCTGCAGCTAGTGCTAGTGCAGCTGGTGTACGGTGATTTATCGGTTACTTTCAAATGTCATAAATTACATTCAAAATGGTATGTGTTTTATATAATTCGAAATGTGTTATACTCGCTTGGTTATATTTGTATAATATTAAATTCTCCTTATTATTATTATTGCTAACAAGTTGAAAAAAAATCAAATTATTTTTATTTTTGTGTACCGCAGTGTCAATTGTATTTATTTATTGTTTATTAAACGTCAACATAAATTATTAAAATATTATTAATATTGTTTTAAAAAATCACGGGTTTATGCGTTTTAAACGTGTATGCCGTCGTTTAAATTTATCGTGTAAAATAGTTGTATGGGATTACATATCGTTCGGTTTTAGAAAATAATCGCGCCATAATTCATCGTCTTAGGAGCTATAAAATATTAAACCATAATGTACAATAACGCGACTCAGCTTGTCTAGAAGATAATTAGGTACGTTTAATTGAACGGTCCTGTTTTATGGATATTACAAAATAATTAGACAATAGCAATTAATGCTCTTTCGATTCGCGATTGATCAATCGTTTGTCTTACATAATATTATTATATTATTGCGTAGGTATATTGAAAGTTTGAAAGAAAACTTTAAGTGCGAATTCCAGATAATAAACAAAACCAAATAAAAAGTGAAAACTAAATTCGGTAGTGATGGAAAATGTTTTTGATTACGTTTAATTAGTCGTTTAATTGGTATACGCGTATTATCGTTACAAATGTGTTAGTTTATTCTGCAAGGGTTTTATCGACTTCACGAAGTAGGTTAGGTATATCGAATTATTAATATCAAATTGGCGGTGTTAGATGTATATCGTTACCACATTGCATTTCGTATGATTGCAGTTTGCATGTTTTAGTGAATAGCAAAGTATACACACTATCAATATTATAATAATTATTTTCAAAATCGTTAAAGTTATTGTTTGCATAGTGTCGAGGTAGGTACCTAGTCAGCGTATATACACTCAGTGTATGATTTAAATCATAAATTAATGTTTTATAAACCCTTAAAGCATATACGCTATAACGCTTTACTGAATGATAAATTCGTGATCCATATACATTATATTATGACTGCAGTATACAAATATTAATAATATTGCATTTTTCAAAAATCTGATCAATGAATTAACAGCGTTTTAGATTGAAAATAAGAAACTATATAAAATTTACTTTTTGTTATAATTTCAAAAAGTAATAATAGTAATTATAAAAGTTTTCTTATATTTTAGAAATTCCTAGAAAATAAAAATTATGTGACTTTTTGTTCTTTAGCAATCGTGATTAGTGATGAAATGATTACTTATAATGACGTCTAATGATTTTCATACAAGCAATAAAGTAAATAAAAAAATTAAAATATATAATTACATAATGATAGTATTTGTTATGTGTAAATAAAATATAAGTTATGGTGTAACTATAAACCATACAAATTGGATCCATCAAATCAACAGAACTGTTTTAATTCCTAGTTAAATACTTTGTGTATATCGTACAATTAAATATATTTGTTATATTTATTGTATTCGTCAGAGCTATTTTTGAGTTTATCATTATATAAATCTTTGTAGATTGTGTGGTTAAAAAAACAATAATTAATTGACGCTTTGATTCACATTTGTCTGTCTGGTAGTTAATGTATGTATACTATATTGTCTACCTATATTTTTTGATATTTAAGAAAAAGTTAAAAGTTACAACTTAAAAAAATACTTGTTTGGTTGTATTATTCAGTAGATTTAAATCGGAATAAATAATGCACGAGTGGGCTTTATAACAAGTATATTTTATTGTAAAAGAAAAACTCAAAGAAATAAATTTAATTATTTTTACACAATTAAAATTTATAAAGTTTACAATTATATATAAAACGGAATTATTCTCGGTAATAAATACGAATAGGATCATATTTTATCCAACATAAATTAACCTTCGGCTGGATGGTTGATTAAGAATTAAAAATCAAACACAAAAGTATAGTGAAAAATTGATTTAGTGGAAAGAAATGTTCTTTTATTTTCGTGTCACTAAAAAATATGTAACCCTTATACAGTCCTTAGAAAACTGTCGATTGATTTTTCCACGTGGTAGCCGGCAGGTCAATAATAGCAGACGAGAATAGATGTTGGTCAATCACTACATAATATATAAAATATACTTTATCAACTCTTTTATATTATGTCTACGCGAATAATACGAGTGCTTGGGTGCCTACCTACCTTATATTTTCCATCAAGAAACCGTACAGAAACGGCACGAGATTCTTGTTATGCTGAATCGTATAAAGTTTTTGATTTGTTAGTGAGTTTAATAATGTTATTTTTACGAAATTTCACACGGACAATGTACAACTAATTAAAATAATACGCGCCGAGCACAACAGTTCTGTATAGGAATCGACGTGCATGGCATTCGAATTTCGCTTACACAAACCCACAGACAAGAATTTAATTTATATTTTGCTAATTTCGTTCGAATTACGCGCAGTCGGAAAAATGCACCGTTTTATTTGGTAATTTCGTACGACAATTTGTCAGTATATTAATGGTATAATAATAATAATAATATGCGTAAATACATTTTTTTTGCCATCGCGGTGATGTTTTTTTTTTTTTTTTGTAACAGTAAAAACGTAAAATCATTATATTATTTTTATAACGTCGCGAGTAATACACTGCAGGCATGTGTATACCATAGTATTGTGCGAGACTTCCGTTATATTCTCATATGACTATTAGTAATGTTATCATTTTCGTTATTGTACTTATAAATCACTCAATGGTATCAGTTAGATACCTGCAGTTATACATATATAATATATTTGAATATAGGCTGCACGAATAAATATAATTAGAATCGCCTTTAATCAACCGACTGAGCGTCGTGCCTACCATCTATGCCGACGGGGAAAATTAGGCGGAAAAAAACTACCCTCCCGACGAAACTCGGACGGTCGTCTGACAATCCGGCGCCGGTCGTCGGACACACATAAGTCGTTCGCAAGACTTAGTCCTGCAGCCCGCCTCTCTCCTACGCCCTCCCCACCGCCCATCACGTCCCCCGTCGGAGCTGCATCGGCCGCGGGGGCGCGGGCAGGAGGAGTAATTAAACGATGGGCGACGGGCTCGGTTGAGCGTGCGGAAAATCGTCAATGGATGCAATATCCCTGGCAATTTCACGGTCCGGCGGCTGCAGTTTAAACGCACACCGTCGATGATTTCCGGCCAAACGCGCACTTCTCTCCGCCGCCGCTCGCGGACCACCACGCCATCCGTTTGAAAACTGCAGCAGCAGCGCTATCGTCTCCCTCGACACAGTCTCTCTTTTCACCGCCACAGTGCCCCCCCCCCACCCACTGTAGGTACCTACCTACCTACCTACGCTCGATCGAGTCCAAACCCATCACCATTCGATAATGATTCCGATCGACGCGTATTATACTGTCGTCGATATTGTTACACATATCGTATATGGTATTGACAGTGACGAAATCGATGCAGGACACTGCTACAGCTCACCCACCGCCATGATACGACCCATTTTTGTTTTGACAATGCAATACCAACATAATATCAATTTATTATAGGGTACCCACTTATATATATAGATTAGAGCGAAGAGGCAATACGATTTCGACCTCACGCCACCCGCGATCGTGGCCCGCTCTCTTCTCGAGAAATCGAGCGGAGAAAACGCAATGGGATGATATATAATAAGCGGCTAAAATCGTAAACAATTTTAAGTTCACTTATTCTACATATTATATTCGTACATTTTACAATACTCGTATACTAATATATGATGTTTAAAAAACACAATGCACGCGTCTTGTGACTTTTTTATATATCGATAATTTCTTGGAAATCTCAGTACATCCGAAAGAGAAGGTCGTATATTCGTTAATCACCAAATATACTAATTGGTCACCCTAATCAAATTCATTGGATCCGATTTGTTCCATAAATATTCCACACAAATTAAGCATAGTAAAATGTATTATATCGACTGTATAGGTGTCAAACACAGTGGTCTGAGAAAATAAAAACTTGCCATATCACCTACACAAAATCCACAGACTGAAAAATTACTGAGTTTTGACAACATATTTTCCTAATATTCTAATACGTTTTACAGAAAATGAAATCAAGTTCTGAAAGAGTGCGATTCTTTTGTGTCAATATAAATGTTAATTGTAAATATTGAAACGTGTCTACAAGTCGCAGGTATATATTTATGATAAATAAGTCAGAAATAAAAAGTTTTGAAAAGTACATATTGTCTTGTTGAATCCAACTCTTTTTTAAAATAATTGAAACTGGACAATACCACGAGGTACCCATGTAGACATTGTGTGTATATAGATATCACATTCTTCTACTAGCACACTGCATTGGCCATGAATAGCGTTCGGCGTCTGCGGACTTCACGATCGCAATATTGCTGTCTGTTTGTAATAATTAATACTATATAATACAATAATATATTTCATGTTTATTCTATATACCTACACCTACCTAGCAGGATTATTACCGGCTACGTCGACGCGTGGTACAGATATTGTTCGAAACGCGATGCACCTTTTATTAATAACGTCGGAAATTATTGTTTGAGCCGCGGTGTGTATTGTACTAGTGGTATAGAGCGTATTCTAAAAATCATCGTGATCGAGTATATTATAATGTTTTAAGTACGCGTTATTGAGATGAAAGTATATTACGGAGAGTGCAGTCACACGGTTTCAGGTGAAATTATTAAACAAAGGAAGTGCAGACTAATTGAACGTTTATCGAGGCACGAGAGATTACCGAACTCCGTGCACGCATTATGTGAGTGTATACGATATATACGCAATAATGCGAAGGGAACGGTCGAAGGGTAATATAATACGGGTTGGATATACACCACCCCGTCGCCCCCGACGCACCGTGACCAGAGAACACGAAACAAAATCATCGAAGAAAGGAAATTTAAAACATATTATGTATTATACACTGTCTGCACTATACTATACGCATTATGTATATAATATTACAATTCAATAAATGATTGAGGATAATGAAACCTCCCTTTGTCTTAAATGAATTGTTGTTATAATGTAACCATACAAAACAAATACCAAACAGTCGACGATAAATATTATTATTATTACTACGGTCCGCTTTGCCGACAAAGAATTTATTTTACTCAGATATTCGGTACACGAGAAGTAATAGAGGGTAAGTATATTAGCAGCGGTGGGCGAGCGACGACGCATTATTTCGAGTAGAATCAAAAATGCCAAATCAAAAGTCAATAATAAAACACTGTTGTTGTTAAATAACTATTATGATTCGAGTTTGATTTGAAAATTGTATTGAATATTAATTACTATACATTTTCAAATAACAAAATATAAAAAGCTATTTTACATAAAAATGACTGCAGTAAAATAAAATACCTCTTTTAAATTATGTTACCTATAACTTATAAGTTGTGAGTAAAATATACTTATATTATTATGTTTTAGTTGAAAAAATAATGCAATCTAATTATATGGAATTATTTTACAGTCAACATGTTTGGTCAACTTTGGTGTCAACAACCTAGAACTTTGAAAATACTTATTACTAAAAATATACTGTCATAGAATATTAAAAATATCAATATATGGGATGATACCTATACGTTAAACGTAATAATATACAAGTCATTATTTCAGAAGACACTAACATTTTTGAAAATATTTCTCTTACTTAATCGTCGTTCAAAATTTTACTATTTTTTATCGGTATAATTTTTTTGAGGTTTTTTATTTGTTTAAATAACAACATACGTACTTGCCTAAATTTTTAATTTCATATTGTGGAGCAGAATATTCGGAAGTATTTTACACATATCAAAGTACCTCAAACAATTATTCTGATTTAAAATAAGAAATCAAAAAAGCATGTTGTCAATAAAAAAAATAGTTTTTATTAGAAAATGTTGTTTTTAATTACTGAAAATTATATAGTCAAAAAATTTCAAAAACGTTCAATTACAACAATCAATTTTGGAATATTGGGTGTCTTGCGTTAAATGAATCGCATGGCAGGTATACCTATTATATTAATATATAATTAGAAACAGAGTGATATCTAAGACATAATATCAAATTTAAACTTTGAGGTACGGTTTCACATTTAGGTGATAAGTCAACTTTTACAACACTGTACCTAGTATGTTATTTAAATACCAAAATTCCAATAAGCTTTTATCGTGATGTTTAAATCCAATTAAAATTTACCGAATGCACAATAATATTGTATACAAGCAGTTAATACTATAATATCTCAGACTTTGGGTCTTATAATATAAGGGCGGACAAACACACAAACCCGAGTAATTGACGTTATTCTTGTCAAAAAATATTCTCAGTGACTATAATCTTTACGGACAACGGGAGAAAGTTGTAAGTTTTCCCTCTAATGTGATTGAATTACCAAGATGAAGTCTTGTATAAATATTTCGCATCTAAAAATAACTTTTCTCGTCTTATTTGATTATTTCATTTATATTTCTGTCCGGCCAGACCAAAACTTTAAAATTATTTTAATGGAAATGGCACGGCCTACGTACAGCATTATTTCATCGTAAACTTTTTCTGGTCAATAATACAACCCCAACAGCAGGACATAATATTTTTCTCTAGCGGTCGCGTTCATAATGAGATTTTCAAAAACATCACAGTAGGTCGTATTACTATCGAGTGAAAATAAAAAAAACATTAAATGTCGTATATAATATATTTTGTAGTTCCTATATATAAATTATTATTCATAACACAAATGAGGCCCGTAAAAAAAAATTCAAAATGCAGACTAACCTATATATGAGGTTTAGACAAATAACGCGGTTCGATACTACGGGCATACGAGTTCAACATTATTATGCACCTACACGTGTAGCTTTTTGCTTAACCAAACACCGTCGTGAGCGTCCTTATTGAGCACCGGAGAAAAAACAAATTGTCTTCGGGGCCCCACATAATATAACAAATTCATAAATATGATAATTTAAACTTAAAGAGTTTTGGGTTGTTAGGATAAAAATAATATCATGTAAAACAGTGTAATCGAATTGAGATTATATTATTATAACGTGAGATTACTCTTATTTTAAAATATTTCTCGTAAAAATTCGATATAATATGATAAAAAGAAGACGAAAAGTTACGGCAGAGTATAATTTATGTAGAATAGCATATTGCGTGTTCGAAATAAACAAATCCGAAAAATCGTCGACGGAAAAATAATAAATATATTTTTGAAAACGGAAAAAAAATAGAACAACAAATAAGTAATAATCTCAAAATATATAATATCGTAACAATATGACGATGTCGTAGTAATATTACGGTCTAAAAAGTACAATCTCCTAGTGCGCCGCAGCTATAGTATATATATTCTCAAATGAAACGGAGAAATAAATTTCCCGAGCGTACGTGATGCGACTAAATATTTCGATCGGGCGTGCGCTCACAATACTTAAAACGTTGCGATATATATTTTATAGATTTTTTTTTTTTATTTCCATTCTTCGCGAGTGCCCCTATTATTATGTAAACAAAAGACTGAGCTGGTTTTTGGACGGACGGCGGCGCGCGACGACGTTGCACTGCAAGTCAGTGGTTGTCGTCGCGGAAAAACAAATTCGTTTTGCGCGGTTCTCGTAGGACGAATCGCGTCGGTTCGACTATATTATTTCAGTGTATAGGTATTGTAACATAAAGTGTACTGCTCACCACGTGAGTTGCCAATTGGACACTGTTTACTGCTCAACGTGTTCATAGCTATTTTTAAGAGAATTATACATATCATTGAATCGAAATACCTAATTAAAATCGAGGAGTACAAATATAACATAAATATTGTAACAGTTTTGAGTATAGTTTAAACAGTATAGCTAGGTAAATACTATATGGGCTTAACGTACAGAGAAAAAAAAAAGAATATTGATGGTACTGGATTATTCTCATGTGGTGTCCTCGAGCACCGTTATAGACACATCTCTACCGATTTATGTTTCGGAAAATCGTGAGTTCTGCAGGAAGAAAACCGCTCCTGCTCCCCATATCGCCAGACCCCAATCCTTTTGTTGTCAATCGATTCTTCAGATCCGGCCGTATACATATATGGAACGTAAGTCGCTTGTGTCTCTATATTGACGTCTTCGACCCGAGTGAAGACCTTTGTTTGCCGTTATATAATATTTCACACGATCGGCGTCCTCCCACAATGAACGCGCAGTTAACTCGATTGACATTGCAGCGGTGCAGACGGCATACGGCCGATGATAAAGGATGATGATGTCGTCTTCGTCGGCGCCGTAATAAAGGGGTTCTCGAAGAAAACCGCATCGGCGTAAAGGCTACATAGAATTGTGTGTGTACGCGCGACCGACGAATCGCTCGAGGATTGCAAAGGGGGTAGGTTATATACGATACATTTGTGCGTGAATGTGTGTGTGTGTGTGTGTGCGTGTATTATATATTGACGCGGAGTTCGCGAAACGACTCTTTGACCTTTGTAATCGACTTAGACCTTTGAAATTCGGCTCCGCCGTCGAGAAAATCTGATCCGAAGAAGAGTGTATATACGATATCGGGTACTCATATAATGTGTAGGTATTATATAATGTGGGCTGACGGTGTATATACTACGCACGTTATTCGTACACATAGGTACTCGTATACATGTGTATAATGTATATACATAATGTGACTTTGTGGCAACTACGGCGGTTGCCAAAAGGCGTATTTGTCTTACGAGTCACCGCAAAAGGTGTTCTTTGTGAATGCGGCGCGGAGGCGTAGGTATCGATCAGTCTGGAAACCCGAGACCACGCGCGTCATCGGTCGTTAGCGACGAATTCCGCCTTTTCGGTATACGGCCAACGGAATACACATTAAATTATATCCTGTCTGAGTCGTCATCGTCACGAGGGACCCGAAGATCGTTTCGTATAAAGTCATAATATTATATTATCACATTTGAAACGCGGCGTCAGGTTAGGTTCCGTTTTCGGGGACTCCACCTAGCGTCAATGCCCGCCGGCGATTCGTTCGCAGGTGACACGTCGAACATATGGACGACCGCGGTACGACATTATTTTACGGTATATACCCAGGACGCGTCGCCGATCGGTCGGACGTCTTTCAACTGAGCGATGATGATAATACAACTTGGACGAGACCCCGCGCGATCGAGACGAGCACCGAAGTTTCTCACGATGGTGCAGTGTCGTTTCACACACGTTGAATGACTGTTGGCGAAGAGTCGTTTCGAATGGAATGAAAAAAAAATCGGAACGTTTGCGCCGAGAACGAGCATAGTATGGGTACCCTTCTTTGCCCGTCCTCATCGTGCGTATGAACGATAAAAAAGTAAAATATTTAACCGAAAAAAAGAAACCCGTACGCAAATGACTAAGCAGAAAATTATCATAACATTATAGATTTATTTGTTTTGCCCTCGTCGTCATCGTAGTAGTAGTGTGGTGTGACCCCGCGTCCGCATTTTTCTCCCGGAGAATACCACTCTATATATTATATTATTATTATTTATTTTATCATTGTACTATCGGTGCTCCAACCGCGTTGTAAAAATATTGTGCCGTATCACTCTCTCTCGCGCGCGCAAGCCAAGCAAAACAAACACTGCTGCAGCGCATTGCCTCGGCCCCGAACGTTTCGTGTAAACAAAAAATAATATCAAAACCGCGTGATGAGTTCATATATATATATGTATGGCAGAAAATGCGTAAGACAACAAAACCGGCATTTCTGGAGCAAAACACACACACACACACACACACACTAAGATCGTTAAATGATCAGAACGTATTATTATAAGACCATTATGGCATCGAGGAACTCTTCGCCGTTTAATATAAAATACGCGTATAATATACGAAAAGCCTTGACTGCAGGATTAATGCGCCCCCCCCCCCCCCTCCCCCCGTTGAATTTCGGACATAAATATCGATTACAAGTCTGTCGACTCTGCCCAGAAGATGAGAGCGGTCCGGTCGAGTGTCCGCGGTATATCCGTGCGGTGATGATTTTCTGCAATCTAATAAGAAAAACAGATGAAAAACCACGAGATAACCGCAGGAAAAGCGAAAATCCTCGCAGCACAGCTTTCACGTCATCTGCTGTTATGTGACGAGTGCGTCGTAATGTCACGACTATGATGCTAAACGCAACTTTTTGCCCTAAAAAGTAATCGAATGTGCGCTAAAATGATATGCGCATATGTTATATATACGAATTCGTTATTTTCTCGTGACAACAACAAAAAATACCTACTAGGAAAAATTAGGACTGTGCGGATGAGTAAATAAATCAATAATAAAACATACGTAATGAAATCGATTTTTATTCGGGTAGATATTAAAATGAAATCATAAATTATAATTATTGTAAATTGATACAGGGTGAATAAATATAATTTCTTTTTCTTTTTGAAATCGTTCAAAATGTTCGGTATTCTTTCTTTTTACCACCAATTCATAAAGATCGTATTCTAATCAAATAACGTCCTTGAAATGTTGATACATCAAAATATGCACTAAGGGCCAGTTGCACCGTCTACGGTTAAACTTCGATTAAGCTTAATTAGCTGATAACAGATATTTAACCGGGCAAATTCGGCCGATTAAACTCCGGTTAACTTTAATCAGAGACGGTGCAACTGGCCCTAACACGTGAAAAAGAGTTAATAATATCAAAAATATCCGAGAACAAAAAGAATTTAGTTTTAAACGATCATTCCGACTTCTATAATATAATAAGTCCGAAGTCCCTATACTTAGTCAATTATAATTAGCGTACCTATATCGTTTACGAGTTTTGATGCCTCGGTCGGAAGTGGACCGGCCCCGGAACCGACATGTGTGCGCGTTTCCGGACAACCTCGAGTCATTGCTGCGCATTACGCGTTAATACCTTTAGGTATTATTATATTTTGTACGCGTACGCGAAGTTATTATACTTATTAAATAATACGTATAATAATAATAATTAATCGTGCTAATATCGTAATATAATAATATTCTTAGACCCGTCGCGGCCGGCCGGAAAGAATGATTTGCGCACATTATATTGGTGGTAATATAATATAATATATATATCGTACAAACCGCTAATGTGCTCACGCTGAGACAGGAAGAACCGAAAAGAGTTAAATTACGATTGATGATTCGCGTCACTCGATACCAGCGGGGTGGATGTGCTTTATTTGTTTTCGTTATAAGAGTGAGGGCGGGCCGCCCTATGCGCGCGTGTGTGGGTGTGTGGGTGTGTGGGTGTGCGCGTTTAATTACGAATCGCGGCCGAACCCGACCCGACCTTTGCGCGTCTGCGGCCGGACGACTACACGACGCGAGACAAATGCGTTTTGCTTTTGCACTCGCGATTATTGAGCGCTGCGGCGGACCTTTGAAATCTGTGCGCCGCGGGTAGGATTGCTCGGAACTGCATGAAACAGGGCCGAATTACCGCGGCTTGACGGAAAAACAACGATACGACGACGATCTAACTACTCTCAGCCTAAAAATGAAAATCTGCGCCTAGGAATGAAAATCTCGGGTGAAACCGTTTCAGCTTCCGCGCAAGAACGTTTGGTCTTACAGTATCTATATCGCGATTTTCCCGACACGAGTGTCGTACGACACGTGATGAGCGCGTGACGCGTCAGTGACGATATGTCATTTCAGTACTATGTGCGTGTAAATGGTTTTTTTAGAACGAAAATATTGTTTATTTGGGCGTCGGATGGTGGAAATATTTTACCAGTTAGTAAGTGTAAACGTTCGTAAAGAGTGTAAATAGCGTTAGGGGTACAGCCGAAATGTTCAATGTTTACAGTGGAAAATAATAATATTGGCGTGTCGCTGTCACCGTTTTAGAAACGCTTACGGTGAAAAAAAAATAAGTACCGCCGTCGCTACTTCCAACCACTGAATGCGGCAAACCGTCTCGTCTCTACTTCCAACCGCCGAATGCGGGAAACCGTCTCATCGCTACTTCCAACGCGGTCTACCGATTTTGTTGGCGCGGCGTCCAATCGACGAGTTTAGTCAATATAATTATTGACGATTATGATATTGATACTCGTATGATTTCGGCCCGCCGCCGCTGCCGTCGGACCTGCTTATTTGGACGCACTATTGTTCATAGTCGCTCTCGCGCAATGTGAGTGACTGATAACGATAATTATTACTGTTATCACTTGTAATTATTTCGTGAATGCTAAATCTCAACGAAGACCACGCTATATGCATATGGAAAATTGGAAAAACGGTAAATTGATGTACAGTGTATCGCCGCACTTGCCAAATGCTAAGCTAACCGAAAAAGAGCCTTAATCGCACCACCTCCGAAAAATAAGAGAAAACACTTGTGCGCGTAAAAAATTGCTGCGATCGTATATCGTAGGTTAGGTATAAATCGTACCTATACATAATATATCATAATATGGCTATATATGATTATTATTGATAATTAGTATACTTAAAATTTTTTTGGCTTCATTGTTAACGCAATACCTAATAGGTTAGTATAAATACTAATGGTTGGGACATTTTACAATTTTTGTATTAAATTATTATTATTATTATTATTATAATATAGGTACCAAGCACTACCACGGCCATGGTATATTATATTGTATAGCGCTTCTTCTCGACCGTTTCGAATATAGACACCCCCCAGACGCACTGCAGACGCTGTTTTTATGCCTCGCGCACACACAATTATAATGACGTTCTCATATACATATTATGTACACGTACGCACAAGACCGCATTACGGATATAAAAGAATACACTCGCGGTGTATAATGTATATAAACGAGTGGCGGTGAATGAATAATCGCTACTGTACATTTGATAAATACCTGTTATTCAATTATCATTTCGAATGTATATACGGTATGATAATATATGGTAATTACAGGAAACACCGGTACGCCGAGCATATAGCGGTGTGTTTGCTGGGGTCGCAGGGGGTGGCGAGGGCGAGTGATGAGAAAACACGTTATATACGATGACGAACCGCAGTGGACACCCGTTTCCACCCTCGCTCGCACGGCACCGCGTGCCGTCTGCAGTGCCGCCCTAACCTATATACCTATAATATTATTTTTCATATTATTATTATTATTATTTTATGCCGTTAAACCGACCTGAGTAAAGACTGCAGGTCTATACGCGAGTTGTTCGTATATCCACTTCGCTGCAAAGTGCGAGAAGAGTCTGCAGGAACTCAAACATATTGCGTAGATTCGCATTCGTCCGCGGTGCCCCATACGTTTCACCGCTGGCTTGGTTGGAAAGAAAATTAAAATATACATATTTTTCACGACAAAACAGATGAATTTTTGCCAAGCTGTCGATGCGCGCTTACAATGACATAAAATAATCAATTGTGCAAATGCTTATAGCTACCATTAAAGATATTATACTGGTTACACGACTGATATGTAAAATAATACGAATTTTTGGCCCCTATATATTCCGTTATGTTTCGTTCAGGCTCCCAAATGCGTGTAGAACTAATGTTTAGCACTTCTAGAGAAAAATTGCAATCGGTTATTGTCACGTTTGTATACCCTTCAACCGTGATTATTGTATATTGAATACATTTAAGAGCACTGTGTACACGATGTGAACATAATTTAATTAAATTGAATCAACTTTACCTAAACTATAATGACAACCTACCTACCTATTTGATTTGATATTTTTTGTTTTTGATTTTTACTGTTCTTTTTATGTTTATAATATAATCTCGATTATTAATTATTATTACTCCAATTTCACTAATAAGGTGTTATTATATTCACCATATTCTTTTATTGTATACTTAAATGTATCTACACGTAGCCAATAAACATCATATTATTATTATTAATTTTTTATTGACTATATAGAAAACAATATGGTTTCAACTTTTTTTCAACCAGAAGCGCTAAGTATAGCCCAGTTGCCCTTTACGTGATATAACTGATATCACTATAAGCGGGAGGCCAATTTTTTTGCCGACTATAGTTCTGTTTTTATGACCCATATATAATATCTTTAATCGCGCATATAGATAGACCTGCAGCTTTATCGCTGCTATACAGTTGTACCTCTCGAGGACGGACGACAGCGGCTGCGGCGACGACGAGCTTGTTGAGAATAAAGAAAAAAAAAACGGTGCGTCGCGCCCGCGGGGCCGATGGTCGGTTTCGTTTATTTCGTGAGTGTGTGTGTGTGTGTTTTCCCCCCCGAAAAAAACGAAACGAAACGAAATCGTTTTGGGAAATAATAGTTTTCGCCCAGAGTGACGTCCGACGAAATATTATAATAAGGAGGGCTGTGCTGTTGACCGGTTCGCGTCCCGAGGCGGTTTTAATTCCGTACACGCGCGCGCACATAAATTACCGGACAATTAATTCCGACCGACGTGAATTCCCGCGCCGCCGCCGTCCGACTTGCCCCCTATCAACGCGCGACCGGCGATCTCCGCATCGAGTCCGATTTGATTTACGAGCCTCGTGATCGAGAGACCCAGGCACCGCGATAGAGCGTATTATAATCACGTGCGTGAGTACATAATATTTTACAACACGGCGGACTGTCGAACACGGTCGCAGGTCATTTCGGTTTGGTTTTTTAATATACTGTTATTGGTGCCAAAATGTTTGCGATCCGTCCCGAGACCGTTACCGGGCCGCGACCGTGTAGGTTCGATGTAACAATATCATGGACGATATTCGTAGTCGACGCTTGAGAATAAGACGCATTGCTTCTGAGCTAATTTTGATGATCTAAAAATAATATCTAAAAGCAATGCTTGAGGTAGGTCTCGATTCGCTTTCGCAGTCGTACCTAAGTATAGCTATCAAGCGACAATTCTTATTCTTAAGCATCGACTACGAATACGGACCTAAGCATAATATATAATGCCTATGCTGGTACCTATTGGTACATGGCTATGCCAGTGGTTTTTAGCCAGCAAATTTCGTGTTCCACATTGTCATTTCGAGAAGTATTTCGATGGCGATTAGTAAATATATTTTTGAGATTTCTGATTGGCGCACAGTACGGTTTACGAAATCCGTGGACTTATGTGTGTGTCCCGTACTCCCGTGATTGTAGTCTTTACAGATGACAACAATTTTGCCGGTAAACGCGGTAACTTTGTACGGTACATTGTTTGAAATGCATAAAGCTGTCATTCTGCGTGCGATATGGTGAAAACGTTCATTTTAGAACACGAACACTTTGTACTATTAACCATTATATTATAAATTAAGTATATATTATGTAAATATAAGTAGGTATACATTTAAGTATACATAATTATATTACAAAGTTTGATGGGATTTAAACAAAATTGTGTGTATTTAAAAGTAAATTAAAGATGTTATAAATAGTTTATAGTAAACAAGCCAAAATAATCATAGTTTTTATCAATTTACAGATCACCTGTCCTGGTATAATAACGAAACATGGCGCTGTAATATATTTATAAATTATAATTAGATAATATACCAAATAGTTTTTAAACTTAATAACTTATTTTTAATACAATTGTTCATGACTTCAGGCTTTTTTACCTACACTTATACTTTAGGTGTATAATAGTACAAAGTTTCCGTGTTTTGCACTTTTAATGTTCGACCGTACACAGTGACCTAGAACCAATTATGTACCATATATGTAATAAATATTACGAGCCATGTACAAATTACTTTTTTATTGCACCTGCTCTATAATATTATTTATTTAATTTAATTTTCTTATAAAGAAACACGGGGTTTTACCGAGAAAAACTCGTGTGTGAGGCTCAGTGTATTAAACATTATTACATACTTACACATACATACAATTAATAATGAGAGGTAAATTGAATACAATGTTATAATAATAACAAATGAAATAAAAAAACAAACAAAATAAATAACGATATATACTACTATAATATTGGTGACGAATAAAAACAATAGTAATACAATAATAAAGGAAATTGTATACGAGTATACGTATATAATGACTAGGTGCAATACATTTTGATCAAAACTGTAGGGAAATAATTTAAAAACTATCTTTCTTTGATATGTGTACCTAATGTTAAATTAATTATGGGTTTCGGGATTGTTAATTTGGATCGTTGAACTCCATGTTACTTGAAGGCTCGATTAAAGACTTGGTGGGAGGGGGGGTATAATATATTTATTTGAATCGCGTAGGGGGAAAAAATACAAAATATTGTCTCGATATCAGATATAGAAAACATATTGCCGCCATGGTTTTTTTTCGCATGTCAAAGAAGGGGTTTTACAAAATGAAATAGGTGAGAATGCACACCCTCAGACACCCCACGCTGAAACGACGCACCCGCATTGAGCGTTATTGCACGTCGATCGTCGTTTATATAGCACGCGAATAAAATAAATAGGTACAATAATATTATAGTACAATATAGGTATGTGCGTATTATGCAGTGGTGCCAACAACCGTTACCGCGGTAAACATGCTGGTATACCGCGTTCGCACATAGTCCGTATATTATAATAGGCATCGTACCGACAGCAGTGTATGTTTGGGTGGAAAAAAATCGATTTATATCGTTTCGCGACCGGCCGGCGAAACGTGTATGGGTCTTGTTGCGTTCGACCATATGGCACCCACCTAACACTTTATAACATATTGTATAAGAAACGGCCATCCACCCGGCATACGGTAGATGGGTCGTCGAACAAGTATACTCAATTATAATTTCGTCCGTATACTCTTAAAAGCATTATTATAAATATATACAGAGCGATTCTTTTATCATCGAACACTCATTATTTCAACAAGCGTAAATGTTTTTGAAAATATTATTTTCCATAGTTTCAAGTCGTTTACGAAACGACGTTTTTATTAAAAAAATCATATTTTCAAATATTTTAGATCCTGAGCGGAGCGAGAAAGCTATTGTTTTTACAATGGTGTTTATTTTTTTTTATTTTTATATCCTGTATACAAAACTTCTTCCGGAAAGAGTGTTTCGATTTTAACATATAATTCCTTATCTTTTAGCAAATTTGATCAAGATGGTACTTTAGAGAGGTCATTTTTCGATTTTCTCACTAGTTATTTAACGCCACGGGAAAAACCACCGGAAAATTACGAAAAAACGTAAAAATGGGATTTTAATTTCTAACGCTTTGTTTATCAGTTATCACCATAGAAACGAATAAAAAATTATAAAATTTAATATTAATTCAACTTACATGATAAAATAAATAATAACAAAATATAAAATATCCAGACTGACAAACCGTCTCCGCTCAGAATCGTTTTTCTTATACAATGATATTATATCATTGAATTCAAGTCTAATACAACCATTATACAATGACCCACTTATAATCTACTGTACATCAGAGCGACATCCACTTACCTGCTTTTTAATTTCATATTCCGTTTGTCTAAGTATTTCAAAACATCATAATCGAATTCGGGGTGAGTAGTTTATGAGTTATAAGTATTTAAAGTTTAGATGAGCGGAGTAGTGGACAAACATTTCGCGGGGTAACCCCGTACCAGTCCACTCCGCTCGTCGAGTCTCTGTGAAAAATCACGTTCACGTTCCGGAAATATGAAAAAATATTTAAAAAAAACGTTCCGGGCGCAATGTTATAATCAGGTTGTCATTCTTTCGATCGCGTACTATAAGAAACGATTCGCTGACCGACAAAGTGTAGAGGCGGTGTACCTATATGTTTTTCGGCACGTCAGACACACCTCGGCGTGGACACGAGGAAGTAGCGGCGAAAAAAAACCACTACCTATGGTGCTCACCCGCCGCCGAAGCCGACAGACGAATATTTTTAAGATGTAATTTTTTTATGTCACGGTTTGCTCGCACCGACAGACGGTCCGACGGTAGCCGCACAAGTCACAACAACCGCGGCGGCGGCGCATTGGGTTTTGATGATAATAATAATAATATTATACGCGCGTGGGAGGTCTTCGATTCGATTCGGTGTGTTTACAATAATACGGAGCGTCCGGTGTAATAGGTTAAGCGTAGTGTATACTGTATATATTATTATCATGGTTGCAATACACCTATTTCGTTTAATATGATATAAAATTGTATAGTCGACGAGTATAATATGTGTGAACGACAAAAATCTATACGATTTATACAATAAATAGGTACCAGCTATAACTACAGTCGTCGTTTTCAAAAGACCCAATATTGTATAATGTGCTCTGCACAATATAATATAAGGGGCAGGTCAACCCATCTCGGGCATAAAATTAATAATAACCTAACACGCGAAACGTACAGTGTGTTGTACAAGCGGACTTGACGTGATGTATTCATTGAATACGTAGACGTGAGAAAAACATCCGAAAAACGTTATCCCGCGAGGTGACAGTTATTGTAGCCTGTATTATTCAAAGCTGGGACGTTTAACGAGTGAAGAATTGGGTACTCACTTAAAATGTATAACTATTTTTGGGTTTCCGTTGATTTAACTGCTTTTTAATTAATCCGACGAATTTAATTTTAATTTTAAGAAGTTCAGTTTATTATTTTGTCTTAAAATTAAATCAAATGTTCTTACATAAATTGATTTTGTCTTCGTGTCAAACAATATTTCTGGTGATGTTCAGTGTGAATTGATTTTTAGCTATTGCATAGCTATTATTGCGGGCCTGGCGTGGTGACTGAAAACAATTTTTAGTAACGAAAAAGCTTGACCGTAAGATGCTGCGTTAACATTTTTTTGTTATTTACAGTCTAACTAGTTGTTTAAGCATAAACCCTTCAAATGAAATATTTCCATACAGTGTGTATCTACCATTATCAACAAAAAATTCATTTTGTAATTTTCTTTTAGTTCATCGCGCTCAAAAAGTGTAACTTAAATTAATATCATACAAAAATAAATAGTTATAATTACATGATACATAGCTACAAAATTGGTATGCAATACTTTACCGCGGCAGTCCCCGAGTGCGTCAGACTTTTTTTCTGTGACGAACAACTTCAACGAAGTACTATACAGAAACATATTATACCGTATAAACAGTATATACGTATAGTTTTGAGTTGGTGAAAAAATCAAATAAACTATATAGTGATAAACAAGCAAAAAAAAAATGTGTATATACTAAAAACTAAGTTAACCAAAAATTAAATTGACTTTTAACTTTTTCTTATTAATGCATAATAATAATATAATATTAACTATGCCCAGCCTAGTTAATAAAATAATCGTTGACTTTTCCGCAGCTTATTATTATTATTTTCATCGCTATATCGTATAATATAGGTAATGATATTATTTTTTCAAGCGAATAAAGGTAATAGGTCGGCTCGCAAGTAACCTACACGCGCTTGTCTACCGTATTATATTATATATACCTCGGCCATATATATATATATATGATTTACCCATATACGTATATAATATACTCTGCCCGTTGTGGCGGCCGTATACCTCGGTATAACGCGGTTAATTGACCGTGTGTCGAACGAGCAGATAAAATATAGATTAATGAACGGACACTTTTCGGGCGGTAAATGTAGCAGAAGGCGTGAAGCTGTGCGATATATATATACGCCGAATATACCTACACTGTGCTGGCGAGATTATTATTGTGTGCGTGCCGACGACGGCGTGGAAGACGGAAAGTCTATACAATATTATATTTGAAAACGTATATAATATATATATATATATCGAAATGATATATCATATGGCGCTGCGGCGGCGACTTTGCAGCGATCGGAAAACGCCGGACGGAAAGAATATTATACCTATATAATAATATATATTGTACGTATTGTATAGGTACTGCACGTCCGGATACAAACAATCGCGGTGCTATTGTAAACGAGAAAACTAAACGCCGGCTAATTTAAACGAAGAATATATATATATATATATAGGTACGTGACGCGCTTTGCACTGTTATAGTACATATATGCGATCCGGCGAAAGGCTTGCCGAAAGGATGTATGATATACGTGAGTATAGGTACCCGTCATATATATATATATATATATATATATATATAGACACGTTTAGGTATACGTCACGGACGGTTAATTGAAAACGAGACGAACTGCGTCGCATCTGACCGTCCGAGTAGTGAACTTGTCGCGGATATATCACGACGACGATGTACCCAACACGTCTTGCTGTGTGCGAGTCAGCGAGTGTGTATTTGAACAAAGTTAAAACTTTGTGGGAAGTACGACCGTCACGCGAGAGGATTTCAGAAGATATATTGAGACGTTTCGAGTACCTGTATAGACGCATGTTATACGATTCGTAGCGAAACTATATAGCAGCACAAAAGTGATTTTTTTAAACAATATTTTATTAACGTAATAAGCGTTTTTGATATATTTTTAATATTTTTCCTTGTGCTACTATATATTTTGTAATACATCCTAATATGTAAAATTGTAATAATTTATATATTTAGTGGCAAAGACTCTACAAAAAAAGAAACTTTAAAAAAAACATTTTAACCGTACCTGTTAGGTCTGAATAATAGATCGTAGACAGTCCTATAAGGCTGTTAAAATTTAAAGGTAAATGTTAGTAATTTAATATAGTGTAGTACTTGCCATACAATATTAGAGACCCAACTATAGTGTAATGCCCAAAAACAATTCAGGACCCAACTATGGTAGGCATAGCAATATTTTAAATTCGGGACTATAATTTTACACTCGGAACTCATTCATATGCAACTGAAACTACATTATACCAAGGTATATGTATAATACGCGTGTAGTTACGCGTAATTCATTCTTGAAACAACCGATAAAAGATTCGCGCATAAACGTGCAGTTTGATTTTTTTCGACAACTATTACGACTATCTCCCATGACTCTCCGTCTACACCTACACAAGCGCGGTGTAAAATGAGACGGCGTGTTTTTTTTTTTGGTTTTAGTTTTTAATTTGAAAAAAAAATTATAGTTTGACTGTGACGGTGGCGTGCATTGCACTGCGAGTCGTCGTCGATGACGATGACGGGAAAAACGACGTGATAATCGAGTATAGGTATAAATGGTTAGGTAAACGTATAGTGTAGGTATATATAATAATAATCGTCGTGCAGTTGCGTGGCTATCGTTTAAAATAATATTGTTATTATTATTATATCGTACCCGTGGGATCAAAAATACTTACGGCCAACCGCGGCGGTGTAATTATTAGATTATTATGTAATATGAAATAATTATTATTATTACCGAAACTGCAGCAGTTGGTCAGCTACTGTCGTACACCGCCGAGAATACCTATTAATTTTTAGGACATTGCAGGGTACGCGTATATTATTATAATTATTTTCATCGATTTTCGAAATCACTGTTGTACTTGCAGTAAAAGGCTGTGAAACGCTGCAGTCGTAGTAGTATAGCTACTAGCTGGTAATACTTCATTATAATACGCGGTAAGTGGTATGACGCGTGACAATTACTCGTTATAATACATTTTCGAAATATACTGTTATCGTAATGGCATGACGTTATATGTTATGAGTGTGTGACAATTATATATATTCGGATATTTCACTACATTTAGCGACGACACTTAAACATTGCACTATTGCAGAGCCGCACTAAAGCTTTTACATCAACAAAATGTAATGCGTTTCGCGTATACACGTCCAATACGGTCTATATACCTACCTTTAATACAGTGACCTCGCGAAATACCTATTAAATATACATACATAACGATATTGAATAGGTATGTAACTGCCCCCCCCCCCCCCGCTAAAACGCTGTGTTTGTTTTCCTCGGTTACGATGATTATAATATATCGTCGAGTTAAAGAAATTAGGATACAAAGAGAGAGAGAGAGAGAGAGAGGGAGAGAGAGGAGCTCATGCGGTACACCACGATATCTTTATGGACGTTTTCCGGGATCTCCGACGCCAAATCCGCTGAATTTTTATTCTAAAACGTTGACTAGCAATCACGTCGACGGTATGGTGCCGATATATACATATAATACAATAATATTAACAATAATAATATAATAATATATACGCGTACCTACTACCCGTGTACAATTTCCGTTAGGTATACGAAAGTATTATTCGTATACGCGAGGAGAAGGAAAATCTAAAATATCGCGATGTTTGTTCGTTCATCATATGTGTACGATATGTGCCTATATATGTATATATTTATACTATTGCTGCAGACGAGATAACGTGACATAGTTCTCAATCGTATATTATGCGACTACGCGAGTGTTTGTGTCTAGAAACATTCTGTAACGAAATTGTACATAATATATATATCATAATATATCGTAGTACATAATATATACCTAGTATACCTATACGTTTCCACCTAGTCCCGCCGCACAGTGATCCGTGGCGGAAAATCCATTTTGCACGCGGCTCGGTTTCACGATTGCCTGAAACACAATACCTGGTTACCTATAATATAATAATATAACACCATATAATAACCAATACTCGTTTTGGATAATCTTGCCGACGGTTTTGAATTCGGCGCTTGTTCGATGTATTGATATAATATCATAACAAAAATGTTTGTACCTATGCTGTAATAGCAGCCGAATACCTGTAAAACTCACAGTTTGTATATTATAATAGATGAGTATACACTATACGACGTATAATGCGTGTAGATTTTGAGCTCCAAGTCCCCCCCCTCCCCCTCTTTGAAAGTTGGATAATTCGGGAAGAGGTTGAGCACAAACGACGGGGTCAAAAGGACGAACCAGCACAACCGAATGGAGGTGATTCCGTTACGAAATTCCAAAGTGGTGAGGGGGGGTTGGACACGGGGCTTGGATTTTGAATGTCTGCCGGTCGGGCGCTCTGAAGTGGCCTGCGAAAAACTATTCGTCGTCCCGTCATCGATGTCCGATCATCTTATAATAAATAATATTATTATTATTATTCTACTATAATAATACGCTATACTATGTGCGTCGTATTAAATATATATTATTCTAAATATACAGTGACGGCTTACACGAATAATCATTTATATCGCGGACCCAGCTATAAGTTGCTGCAGCAGTACCGTTGCGTGCTGACAAGACTACTCTTTACGTCCATCTACGCGAGGTCAGCTCAATTAACCTTTTTTTCACCCGTGTCGGCGTCCGATTGTGTTTACTGTCGTCGTCGTCGTCGTGCGACGATGGTAGGTACATCATATACACAATAATAATAATACGTATTAGATAATATTGTTATTGTTGTTGTTGTTGTTATTTCCGAGTGAAGATAATAATAATATTAGAGACGTATACTCGCACGTGAATATAATATAATACCTATATATGATATTATTATATTATGTACGATACCGATGACGACGGCCGACATATAAACAAACGGACGACCCGAAAATGATTGATAACCGAGCCGGACATAGGGTAAACACCTGATATAAATAATTATAGACCGATGTGTATAGGTAGTATATACGCCGTATAAGATTATTAATGTATACTGCAGGCACTCTAAAACGCGATTAAATGGCCCGGTCATGTGGGAGGCTAAATAATATTGAATATTATACGTATATGTGTACCTAGGTATACTGTTAGAGACCATATAATCAGCTTAATGCCCGAGTGTCTTCACACCTCTTTAAATTGGACGGTGCGCGGTCAAATAATAGCTAAATAATGCAAGTCGATGTGGCAGTTTTTCGATTCTTGCGCTATCTCGTAACAAAACGTTATTACGTACGTACGTAGTTTTGGTCGAGAAGGTTTCCTGAAAATATAGTGGGGCTTTTGACTTCTTCCCTTTTACCGACCAGCTTTGCCTTCCTTTTATAAATTAACTAATAAAAGAGAAAGGTATGTCTTGGGGTAAAGTATACGTCCTATCTGTATAAAGGGCTAACCCCCCCTGCAGCCCACCCCTTTGTGTGTATACGCCACTGATTTTAGTCGACCTGCTAAGCGAGATGTGCAAATCTAGCGCGGAGGGTCTAATGTAATATAAGAGAGTGCAAATACTTTTTTACTTCGATACTGCAACGGTGGTGTACGAAAAGTATACAACGCTAAGTGCGATTTCGTAGGGTATAGGTAGGTAGTCTGCATGCTTCGTGAAAAAAAAGTCGCGTCCATTGACGGAACTACGCGCGGTGGCTAATTTAATTTGTACGTTAAGCGAGATCGGCTCTGCTCCGTTTCCGTTTCGAAGCTAATGAACGGCGAGGCGGAATATCCGGAAGCGGTGATTGCGGAAGTCGCGCGAGTCTTGCAATCAGGGCCCGGTCGCGGAGACAACGTCGGAATGTTTTATTCCGAATAATAATACAAGTCTATTACTTAACTCGCGGGGTGCTGTATAAGTGCAGGCATTGCCATCATGAAGCACACTCTGCTGCAGTAGCATATACATATGTTGCGAGCAGGAGCATGTGCTCCCCCACGGCCCCACCCCCGTTTGACATATTTTATACTTTTTATTACTGAAAGTACAACTGACCTCTATTTCTAATACTAAACGTTATATTTTCATGTATTTTGGTTATTGTGCTATAAATTATGACATTATTTTGAAATGGAAGATGTGAGCTATTTATATACTATGTAGGATTTGAATATTCTTTGAGTGATTCTCCCCCGTGAGACACTTCTAAATACACCCCTAGATTTGTTGGGATATAGTGTGAGGGACGCACGAGATTACAAGAGCGAAAAAAATTCTAATTTGTGTAAATGTACCTATAACCTGCAATATATAACATGATAATATATAAGCGTATAACGTGTGGCGTCTTGCGGATTTACGATCAGATTTCGAGGGGCACTCCGACAACGGTGGCGATTTATACCTTTATAACTACCTATATTTTAATAATAATATATATTATATAATACGCTCTGCAAGTTTTACGACGAGAGACGCGTGCACGGTAATATAATATTATTTACGCGAGCATATACTATGTATAAAGGCGTAGGTACTCGAAAACGAATAAACAATACAAAACGATTTTTCGCGACTCGTTCGTTAAACCGTGTATAATTTACTGTATATATGTTGCATGTGTGTGCCTATTATAATGCACGAATGCGTATACACAATGTATAACAATGTAATAAAGTATATATAATATATAGTCCACCTTACGCCTTCGCATTCGTTTCGTCGTCGGCGAACAGTCGCTGTCCGCGCGCGCGCGTATGTGTGCGCGCGTGTGCACACTGTGCAGTCGTTTACGAAAATAAAATCGCATAATATAATAATATATGATATAGTTTATAGCAGCATTACAATATCATATAGGTAGGTAGGTATCTACACTGCAGGTATAGCTGGTATACTTCATCGTGTGTGATATAAGGACCGCTCGTATATATATATATATATATGTATAATATTATGTAAAAATGCGTCCGACTCTGTAGTTGTATACGACGACGACTAAGATGGACATGTAAATTCCCTCAGGTCGACGACGAATATAAATTGCGTCGCCCGAATAATAATACCGTATTCTCGCATATGATCGCGTATTCGAAGGAGACATGTCCGCAGACGCATTGTTTTTTCCTGCGGGCGGCGGCGTCTTCACCCAAATCCCAGTGCTCCGAATACGCGTGTAATATATACATATTATTATACATATACTGTTGTATACGTAATGGCTTTTGTTTTCGTCTAAAAACGTCTCTTTCGATTTCGATATACATGTTATACCTTTGTGTGTATAGTGTCGTTTGGAATTTTTTTCCCTCCTCTGCCGATTTAAAATTTCCTGTTTAAATAAACGCGCTGCGAGTCCACGCGGCGTTCGGTCTACCGCGAGCGCATATAATATTTGCGTATACGTTATACCTACTCATACGTAATATAAATATATTATATAGCAGGATATATCAGCGAGGACGATCTAGTTTTTCGTTTGATAGTGAATTTATTCAAAATACGATTTTTTAAATTTTTCAACTTTAAATTTTCAGAGACACGTACAATCTGTAATTAGTGTATTAAATAACAATAAGCGTGTGACTAATATACAAGTTGTGACTCGGACATACTGCATGAAAAAAGCAGCCTCCAAATGATGACATGGAATTTTTAAGTATATTAATTAATGACCGTATTTTAAAATACTTAGATTAAATACTTAGGTTTTGTTTATCTTTTAAAAAAAGTCTTTTGTGGCTATACCAATGGTACCAAGGATTTACAGCTTTTTTATTCGAATAAATACTTTTTCCATGTAAATAATAAAATTGTTAAGTGGATAATTTTTTTTAAAGTTCTGATGTATCCAAATCGAAATTCAAACGAGTAGTTTTTGAGTTATTTAAATTTGTGTATATATACAATAGATAATAGATTCATATATGCAGTGTTGAAAATTGGAATAAGTGGGGGCGGGAGCTATGATGATTTGAAAATTGTAATAACTCATAGGTATTATTTAGTATCAACATTCTAAATTTAGTAAAAAATTTTCAAGTAAAATAAGTAGACACTAAATTAAATATTACATATGTATCTCTCTTGTAGTTATGTTAAACCATTTATAAGGAATTTATTACCATCTTTATAGTTATACATTTTAATAACTCAGAAAATACTCGTTTGAATTTGAATTTTTATTGATAGGTACCTACAGAAAAATGTTCAAATAAAGCATATTTGCTTCATAATTAACAGTAAGTAAAAGGTATTGGTTCACATTTCAAAAATAATAGTTTGTATAAAAATTTCAAATACCAGAATTTCAATAAAGGAAAACACGAGGGCGAGGAACATGCTTGGTGAATCACACTGTATACTTTTAATACGCATATATATGTGAACTTCAATAAATTTCGAACACGGTCGAAAATCTTTGGGACTGGATGCTCGAATTGTGTTGTTCTTGTATGTTCACTCCAATAACACATGTCTACATGTGTGATATAATGATTTATGCAGTCGTTCCATTTATAGTTCGCCGAATGATTTGCGAATAAAAAACTGTGTTTAATTTCTTTCGGAAAACACACCAACGACCGACCGAGTATAATATTATATTTAATCATAATAATTGTTTGAAAATAAATAAGCGATACACCTAACGAACGAAGCTTATATTAATTTATACCGGCTGTACCCGATACCTATACCTGGTAGCTGTAATGATAATTTTATTTTTTTTTTTAATAATTTTCGTTCAAATCGTTTCTATCGTCGTTCGTAAATATTAGATAAATAATAGGTTATATAATGGCTTTAGGTGTCCACTAAATTATGTTATACGCCACACAAATAATTTATATTTTTCGCATACCTACCTGTACACCGCGTAATACACACTACATAGAGCATATTATATTTGTATAATTAATTGCAAACGTGTCCAAGTCTATTATATAAATCTTTTCCTTACGCTTGTAATATGCGTGGAATAAAATATTATAATGATCTATATACATGTTTGATTGATACTGCTGAATGATAAACATAATATTATTATAATATTATAGAGAAGAACTTTAAAATTTTTTTCGAGTGGCTTCAGTAGGTACAACAGAAACGTTTAATTAAAATTCCTATTATTTATGTATAGGTTTACACGTATGACTCATGAATATTTAACTGTTTCGAATATATAGGTATATATGTGTATAATGTATATAATATATTATTATATATGTACACAGTTTTCGGTCATTATACAAACACGACTGGTAAAACGTGTTTATCTATGCAATAGTTTTAAAGATAAGAAAAATAATATAAAAACGAGTAAATAAAATACAATTTTTCGTGTAAGTAACAATTATTATTATTATATTTTCAAGAGTTTTCATTTGACGATAAAAAACGACTTGTTTTAATTAATTTTCCACTAACAAAGAAACATTTACACTTTTGCAAAGTGAAATAATAATAAATATTTTTAGATTTCGGCATGATTTAAAACTCGAACTAAACCAGAGATGTTTAATTTTAATTATGATTTTTAGTACGATCTCAAGGGGTTTTATTATTCAAAGTAAATTATATAATACTTTTAGATTTATGAATCGTACGCACCTTATCAAGAAATCTGAGAAAGATTTATTTTTAATTTAAAATAAATAAAATATAATATAATATAATATTTAAAACCTCAATCATCTTAGATTATTTACAGACGAGAACTTGATTTGTTTACAACGATATAAAATTTTGATGGTTTTAATTTAAATGTCCTTCTTTCATGTCATAAATACATATTAATTTTGTGATACGACCACTTTTGACCATAATGATGTAAGATATAAATAAATAAAATACTCGTTTAATTTGTCAAAATATTTAAATGACTTTTTAGCGGGGTTCAATGTATAACAAATATTAATGACTGATACAAATGATTAAGAAAAAATAAAAATTACATTTACAAACATTTAAAATCAATTTTCCGTGTAATAATTAATTTCTCAAAATCCAAACGCGGTTTGTGCTCGCGCGTCTCATATTTCAAAATCAGCCAATTTTTAAACACTTTATGATATATACCGGGATAATACGAGTTTTGTGGCAATAATATGCCAAATCGTGAATAATAAGTCAGAGAATGTGGTATTATTAATAATATCGCCAAGGTGGTTTCGGTTGTGGGCCAGTATTATAGACTTTTCGTAGCGGACCCATACTACAGGTGGTGTCAATTGGCCGGGTATTTTCTTTTAATTTACGACGTCGTATTCGTATTTCTCCGCTATAGGTACCTATGAGATAACGCCAAAACCTGTGCATGTCACAAAAGAAGATTAATGAATTCGGTCGTTTCGATAAAAATTTAAATTATCATTTGTTTGTAGCGTTATAATAATATAATAAGGTTTTATGTGTATTTTTTTTTTAAATTCTTTTTATCGCTCGTTCCCGTGCGACTCGAACATACCAAAACCGCGTGAGGTACCTATCAACTTTAGGGCATTATAAGGTGCGTATGTATGTTATTATTATTATTACTATACGTGCCTTGACCATCTGCATTTTCAAACATTTTACAACCATATAGCGAATGTTTGTTCGTGTGTGCACTAAATTTGAATGACAATAAAACGCAGACATTAAAAATATATGTATATATGTTATACACACGCGGAGTTTTATTATTACTTTTTTTTTTAATACTATAAATTATTTACGAAGAAAAAAGTTGAATTATTGAACCGAAAAATGTATAGGTATACCTACTAAATGTATTTATATAGGTGTTTTTATAGGTCAACTCGGGTACTTGGGAAAACTATACAATATCAACTAGTACACACACACACACACACACACACACACACAGGTCCTATCCTACATTTTGAGGAATTATTAAAACGTCTGTTTATACGTATATATCAAGCACGAGAAAAATTGCATAAAGATTGTATTATTAAAATATAATAAGTGGAATATACCTATCGGCATGGTGCTGTAGTAATAAATTGACATAAATAACAAATTTTTGAATAGTATACGTAAAAACATTAATAATTTTTAACGGTTAGAAAATATTATTCTACCTCTGTTACGTGGCTTTTGATTGGTTTTACAAGAATTATTTTGTTTTATACGACCGCATATTTTACTAAATTTATTAAATTGCATTTATTTGATTAACATAATACGAATGTAAGATTTATAAAATGTATGTTTTATTTTCATAATTAATAAAAACCGTGTTCGTACATAATATAGGTACATATAATATATATGCAGTATATCCATATATCCTTATAATAATTAAAGTATTACAATATAAATGCGTTTTAATGAAATTCATCATCGTAATTTATACTTTATATATAAATTTATAATAAATAGTGTGTGTGTGTGTGTGTGTGTGTGTGTGTACGTAACTGTTGGCTGTTGCACAGTCGTATTATAATCGTATACAAGTGCTGCACACGTTATTTATATTTGCATTAAAAAAAAAAAAAAAAATAATGAACAAGTTAAAATAATTTATTAAAAATAAGTACGTGCAAGATAAATCGTAAAATAATAATATTTCATCTTCTAGTTGAATACACTGAAATTTGTTTTCTAAACATGTACTTAAATAGCGATATATTTTTCAATTTCCCATACGTCCAAACGTACCTACACATAATTCCGTGCGAGGTGGAATGAAATATTGTTCGGCGATCTTAAAAAAAAAAACACAATTTTTTCTCCTCACTCGTACTTATATAAATAGTCGTACCCACATAATATAATTAACATACGCGATAAACGCAAATCGGAAGCAACTACGCGACTGCAATACCTGGGGACCGGAGCTGCATTTACAACTTACACGCGTATATTACTTGGTACAACAATATATTATATTATATCCTACTATAGCTATAAAATAATAATATGTATACATCAAATTAGTATAGGTACCTATGTAATAATCATCTGTTATAAATACTAGTATATATTTTATAACCAATAATGTAGCAAAACGGAAAGTGCAGGTAATATTATGTTATACTGTACGACATTATACATGCATATAAAAATAATAATAAGTTTAATGCAACAACAACAATTTTTAACATCAAAATTTCCTTTATGAGCACTGCAATATTGGAGCTACCCCCGGTAAGCAAAGCTTGTGCAGCGGAAGCAGTACTTAAAAATATAAATATGAGAACAATATAATATAGTAGAATAATATATGGTATATGGAATAAATGTAAATATAGTATTTAGAGACAAATATATAGGAATACCTAGTAAGGATTATTCCGTTTTAAAGTATTTAATAGTATTTAAGTATTTTAAATAATTAAATGTATATGCACAAGCTAAATCTAAACGTTTAATATGTTTCTTAATAGTAATTCGATTATTGAAATTACTTATATTTATGTATGATACATAATTTCAGACCAGTATAAAATACACTGTTTTGTCCATAAACTTTTGTATAATGGGGTAGTATTAATATTTTGTTTGAATATAGTTGTATTAGCTCGTGATCAAAAATAGGAATTAAGTGTTATTTTATGTTTATATATCTGGGGGCTGGAGCGTAATCAATTCTAAGGAGTAAAAACTAGGCATTTTATATTTCTGTTTATTTGGGATCTTGTGAATGTGTTGAAAGTAAATGAACATTAGAGTGTGTAATTCGTACTACTGATCACGTTTTTTAGGGGCATCATAGTGACCAGTATGTACGTGTCATTTTACATACGCGCAAGCACAATTCACCATATATTGCTTTATACAATTACAAACATTGTTTTAATACTGCCAGTGACTTCAATCACTACGCTCAGTAGGATTTTCCGATTTTAATTTTGAAAGCAGATTTGAATTCTCCTCTAAATTTACTATGCTTTAACTGTCGTACATTTTTCATATTCTATATCAATGTATTTAAATTTGAATTATGAATATGATCTATTTTTACTATTTTTATTAGTAAATTTCTTAGTAAAAAAAAATAAAAATCAAAAAAATGAAATTGTCAAAGCATAGATAATTTAGTTACGAATTAAAATCTGCTTAAAAAATTAATATCAGAACATTATATTGGGCGTAGTGATTGAAGTCGTGAGCTATGTTTTCGACCAAAATTGAATCACGCTCTAGCCCCCTTAAAACAGAGACGTCATTACGAATAAATTTCAGATTTTTCACATTAAGTGCTTTATATTATAAACTATGGTTGTACTAGTGAAAATAGGAAGATTTAAACGATTATTAAAACTTCCTACACTGCAAAAAGATATGGCTTGGCAAATCGCGCTCGCGACGGACTCGAGTCGTCGCCGTCGACGCTACTGCCCACCCGAGCAGTTAAGTCCTGTTTAAGTTTTTTCGAAAAAAAAACTAAGTAAATTATAATATAATACCAACGGCCAATCAATGATAACGGCTCGCCGTCCGTGAGCTCGCGACAACGTTTACACGCGTTAAAGTCACCACGCACTATTATGCGTTTAATATTATATCGGAAACCTGTTGGCTCCCATAAAACGCGGTTCTATCGCGATCGGCCAATCAATCAGCATCCCGATATGGAAATATTGCCGCAGCCGGGTGACTTGCGCATTTTCTTCTTCTCTTCGTTTTTTTCCCCTCTTCTTTCTTTTATCGGACTATAAAACAACATCCATTCAACGGAAACGGGTTGAACCGCGTGTGTGTCGTAATTCGAAACATCTCACACGAAACTGGTAGTCCGCGCTCGCTGCACACCATAATATTATATTAATATATATATAATAAATATATATATATATATATATACATAAATATGTACATACGCACTATCGTATTATACATGTATATATTATTATTATTATATTAATATTATTATATGCTTGTGTATATATTATTATAATAATATAATATATTTATGTATATTTTAAACGCTCTGTACGCCTCGAATGTAGGCGGCGGCGTGTTTGTCATCTGAATAGTTTATTATTAATAATATTCAGCCACTTGGCGTAATAAATTCGTTTTTTATTCAAAACAGTAAATAAACAATGTGCGCCCGTCGTGGCTGGCTGTTGCGGCTCCGGCCTGCGCGTATATATTTACGGACATTTCGAACAGAACGAGAAAAACCGTTTTTTAACTCTTCTTCCCCCATCCCCTCCCCTATTCCCGTCCGTCTGTCCGTCCGTCGATCCTATTCTGCCGTCGCCACAGCCGCCGCCGCCGTCTCCTTTGCGCACAATACCATCTCTAATTGCCCGGAGATGCGAGACGCGCGCATTATCATTGTTGCAGAGTAACTCTAACGCACATTTTAATATTATTATTCAATGTGTATGTGTGTGTGTGTGTGTGTGTGTACAAGCTTCGGATGTTTATGACGTGACAAGTCTTTGAATATTCGCTCGGGTATGAATATTTTTTTCACGACACTTTTATAACTTAATACGTCCGGAAACGTAAATATTATACATGTTAATTTCAAATATACGCGTTTCGTATAATAATTTGTGACCCGACGGTTGATTGCGGCGGCGGCACAGTGTGTCCGTATATATTATATTTTATTCAAATCGCATTCGGACGGTATAGGTATACATTATTATTAAATATTATTGTATATTATGATATATTTTATAGGTAAGCCGCCGCCGATCGTACGCAAAACGGTCGCGAGGAGCGTAAATATTTCGTCGTGACAAAAAGAAAACCACGAGGAGGATTTTTTCAGACACGGTTCTGAATTTCACGCGAGCGGCATTGGCGGACGACGAGAAAATATGTGGAGAAAAAAAATAATTATTTTACGCACGACGCCTATCTAGCGTACCTATCTTAGAACGCGGCCGACTAGATCGCAGATGTAATCAGTTTTAAGGTTTCTAAATGTACGTATTAAAAACAAACTCCAACCGGTTATATGGTTTTCAAAACAACATAAACCTTTATGTTTTAAATGAATAAACCAATATTTAAACATGTTGCTCAAATAATTATGTTTCCGAATATCGTGTTTATCTGATAGGTTAAACGTTTTATTTGGCAAAACTTCAGTTTAACTCAAATATTTCGATATTTTTTTTCCATAAAATTCCTCGAATATTTTCGAATCGGTCACTACGACGTGATCTATGCATATACACGCTTTATAGGTTTTAAATAGTTTTGTCTTGCGCCATTGATGATAGTTATAAAAACTATACATAAACGCATATTATAATAAGCGATATATAGTAACTAAATAATAATATATAATATGCATTTTTATCATAATGGTATTTGATGACTTTTTTTACATGGAAATTATTCGGATTTTAACAAACTACAGATGTATCAATTACCCGTGCAACTCGAGTAGCACTTTAACCGCTTCGAAAAAAAAAAATACAAATCACTAAAGACAAATCACAAAAAACCTATTTACTTAGCTCTAAATCGCCGTTATACACTAACACGGATCCGATAAAGCGGTTTCCTATGACGTTTTCTTAAATTATATTCTTAATTTAAAATATAAATATGTCGCTTGAGCTATCTATGGACGTGGCAAATTAATCACAAACGTGTTAGGTACATGATAGAAATAAACAAATTCCCATTACGACCGTAATACATCAATGTAACGAAGAATAAGCGTATAATGTAAACGAATATACCTAATATGATGGATAAAAAAATCTTAATCGATTCACGGCAGTCCTCGATTATTGTGTACAAGCAATTTATTATGCCGAATCGTGTCTTTTTGACAGTCCGTATCTATTTAGAATGCCCACTACAAATAAAATATTACGAACGATAAAAAAAAAAAAAACTACTTTGTATTTGTAAACTAAAACGATATTAAATTTGAAATGTTATTTTTACCGACGGCGACGGGATGTCATTAAATCACCGTTTCGATATGATATACAAACAAGCCGACTCTAATATAGAAAGCTTATTATATTTGACTATTCAGTGCGTATATTTTCCGAAATTCAACTGCTGTGAGGACATTATATCGAACATTTGGATAAGTATATATAGGTAGGTAGGTACGCGTCGTTCGTTTCGTCTCAATAATGTTTTATTTTTTTTTTAAATCCAAAATTTAAATTTAATACGTTCGTTTAGATTTTTTAGTTGTTCGCATAATGTATTGAAATCGCGAGATTACGATGCGTGCATATTATAACGATATACTATTATTTCGCAAGGTAAACCGTAAACAAGATGAAAATATATATAATTACATGTTCGCGGCTCTAGACTTACACAGCTCTCGCGGCTTACACATAATAATATGTACAGGTCAAACGGCCATAGAAACTGCTATTTGTCTAGTATATAAGGTAATAGCTGGTATCACTTGGTAAGATAATATTTTATATGCTGTTCATACGTCTTCACAGTACGCGTAAAATACATATTATTATTATTATTATTAATATTATTTATATAATATTATGATCATGCTTTACGTAATGGCGCGCGCGTGTGCCGAGCTCAGTGAAATCGACGACATGCACAAACGCATTAAATATCAGTGGCGTTTTCGTCTCGGTTAACGAGTCGTCGTCAGATGAACAACTATAATAATAATATATATTATGTTATAATCTACCTGCTTATTTTTATTATCATATATTATATTACAACGACGACGACGACAGCGAAGACGTTTAAACCTAATATAATGACGGTGATGATGGTCTCCAACTAAATATTGTTCTAAAATATTTTCTCGAAGTCGCGTGACGCGCGTGGAATACGAGATCGGCCGAAACAATATCGTCTAAAAGTATAATATACTATTACATTGTTAGGTAGGCGTATAATTATCATACACACACGATACAGTGTGCGTATAGAATATATCGTGTTTTTATGCAAATATCGGTTTCGAATAATGGCGGCGGTGGCGTGCGTTTCCATCGAAATCGGTTAATTTCACATCGGGGCCAATTAGGCCGATTCAGCGCAACTTTCGCCGCACTTTTACGGTCGCCGCGCGGTCAATGGAAACGAGTGGTCTTCTCGACCGAGCGCATAATATTATTATAGTATCGTAATAATAATAGTAATGACAGGTAATATATTGTCACGTCGTCGTTTAGGCCGTGCCCCGAAAGAGTGTGCGACGCGTACTATGTGACCCATCGTCGTCGACAATAATATTATATAGGTAATTATAGGCGCATTGTAACGATTTCGACCTATTTTCTGTGCAGTGGCGCGTGGCATCGTCGTATATAGGGTGATTCATCAAGCACGCTCTCCCCCGTTATGCGAAGTCCTTCGACATTTTTCGGATTATTACATCAATTTTATATTTTTGTAAAACCATGTTTAATGATTATTATCCTTATAGGCGGTTTAAAATTTTAATAACTGAGAAATTTCTCATTCAAATTTCGAATTTGGTATATCAAAAAAATTATTCACTTTAAATAATTTACAGTAAAACATATGATGGTGGGTCTCCTTTTAAAAACAGAAATTCGTATCGTCACAGCCTGTCAATGACTCACAGGACACCTGCAAGTATAGGTAGTACAAGAATGTATAGAATTTGAAACTATGCAGGTCTTATTCAGTACCTATACTATATGGTATTTAAAAATTCCATAATTCAGAATTTGAATAAACGCGTGTGACCGTTCTTGGTGAATCACCTTGTAAATGTTATTCGTGAGTGTGTGAATTGTCAGTATGTACATTGTGTAGGACACGGCGGCAGATCACACTAATGATACATTATACCTACTCGATAATAATAATAATAATAATACAAATAATAATACAATAATACTAAGTCTGTCCCGACTCGACGCCGATGCGCGCGAGTGTATCGATAGGTATAACCCGCGATCAGGATTTCCGTCGGAAAACGTTCTCGGACGTCGTTTATCGATGATCGTGTTTTCCGCGGGTCCGAGTAATGTTCCGGACTCAGACTCCGGTGGCTGTGGCGTATAATCGATTAACCGGCGAAATATACTGTCACGGACGTACACGCATAGTCGACGTGTAATATAATAATATTATTATTGTTATATACGTAGGTACACATAAACGCGTATATACAGACCGGGGAGACCGCGAAGGCTATGTGAGCTCGCCGACGACGAGGACGTGCCGGAGGACCGGAAAAATCAACGGAGAAAAAAAACAATAACATCGGAAGCGCACAACAAAAGGCGAGGTGCGGAAAATAAATATATATATATATATATGTGTGTGTGATAAAATATAAAAAGGAGAGAAGACTTCGTCGTCTTCGTTCTCTTCTTCGTTATACTAACCGAAACGAATGCCGCCGCGATCCTAGCTGTTGCAGCTATATATAGGTATTATATATATATATTATGGTTTATTCTTATGCCGTTGTTTTTTTCTCACTCAACGTTATTATTATATTACGTAGAGGTTTACGTAGGTATATATTGTATTCTATTTCGTTTGATTTCATTCACAAACGCGCCCGAGCTCGCCGACGGAATGGTAATAACGCGCGCGAAGGTCCGTCTTCGTCTCTGCACTCCGCGCGGTATATTATACCCACCCGGCTGGACATTATTTTTCCAACACCAACCACGGTATAATGCAATTTTACCAAAGACTTTCAGGTGTGTTTCGAGCTAGTTCTGTGATTACGCGTGGACTGTCGGGTTTTGATGCACTCCTCCTAAAATAATGTGAACTTTGCGTTGTAAATTACCCATATAGTTCGATGACCACCGCCGCCGTCGCTAAACTAACCGTATTTAAACGCACTCGTTCCGGAAACTTTTCAGAATGTACCTGCGAACGTTCACACCGAATTCGTTTTGATTATTATAATGGTATTAAGTTGAAATTTTTGATTTAAATGAGAAATATATTATATTTCTACTGATCACCGGTACACAGCTATGTTGAAAATTGGTGCGCAATGTAATTTTGTTCCTTAAAAATACGCTCTGTGCGGGAATAAAGATCATGTTCTGTAGAAACGACAAAATTTGATATATTTTTTTTTTAACTAATAATATTCTACGGGCCGCATTGAACTCCGTTTTTCAATATTTTAATCCCAAACCTAATAGTATGTCTTTAAATATAAGACAATTTAAAGCTTTTTTTACAAATTATTTTATACTATTTTTTCGATATAATATACCGCATCAACGCCCTCTAAAAAGTAGGTATCGGGCAGTATGTTAATGGAAAAGTATAATACTTAGTTCCATCTAAAATATAAAAAATATGATTTTAAAATTTTATTGAATTGCGGGAAATTTGAAAAGCCGGCAGCGGGGCCCTCAATGAATCCTGTAAGTAGGTATATATAAATAAAATATATTATGATGGGTAGAGGCAGTTGAATTGCTATCAAACCGACCGACGAGATAACTCGTTAAAATATTCCTTTACAACACTATAATATATACGCTGCAATGATCACTGTCGTAAAATTAAATTATAAATGTTGTATAATACATTATTGGTATCAATAATTACTATGATACTGTATACCTACTTATATACATTAAAACGATCATTGCGGGGCACTTGGGCGTATAATCTGTATATATGTATAAATAATACGTCGATATCACATAATGTCGAATGAATAATTAATCATTATGCGATACTTTTATGTAAATACTTGCACTCTGTCAGTTTGTCCCTTTATATACAGGTACGCTTTTGGGTGTAATTTACAAATAAATAAACGACGAGAGAGTCCCGCGTATACGAACTTACTAATATCGCTATTTTCCTTGATCTATAACTGCGCGGGGAATTGAATTATTAAACACCGTACTCTAATGTGCACTGTATATAAGAGGGATTTGTTCCATTTAGTTCGGATGTATAGAGTGTGTAAGACAGTTAACTAGGGGAATAAACAAGAAGGGCATTAGTGCAATTGATAGGGATCACATAGGACTTGCAGGTTATGAAGTTCGTTTTATTAATTTAATTCGTGTACATAATAATATAATAATATAGATGGACTTTTTTTCCAAACGGAAATAATATAATATTCGGCGTAATAATATATTTTAACACCTATTGTGATAGTAACACTATATCTATTATATAGAGTATTATTTTTTGCTCATTATCGACCAGAGCCTGTCTATAGTCTCGACTATTAGGTATTACAATAAATTGTACATAGATATTGTAAACGAGAATCACATAATCTATAGTTATAAAATCCAAATACCACTTAGTCACTGATCGCTGTAACTCAAAAACTACGCATCGTACGAACTTAAAATTTGAAATAGAGGTTCTTCTCATATTTTCACCGTGCAATAAGAAAGGATTTTCTGAAATTCACATTGTAAAGAGGTGCTCAAACAGGGATATTGATGTTCACGATGGAAATTGAAAATTTTATTTTTATTAATTAATAGTTGCCATTGGTTACAGTTTACAGTAGAAATTAGTAGTTATTTATTATTGGTTATTCGGGCAGATCAGATAAAAGCTTGCATCAAATCAAATTATTGAACATCGCCTACCAAGGTGGCTGAGTTGCATTTACTGTAGCAAGTTATCAACCAAAAGTTGAACAATCATAATTTTTTTAAGAGTTACTATTTTTTACAGGCAATGGAGAGCACGGGTTCAGCTAGTATTATATAATACAAAAAAAAAAAAAATTATAAATAAAAATTGCTCAATGAACTACCTACTAATCTATGAAAACTTTTACATTTTTTTTTTTTTAATCGACAAGTGCCATGTTGTCTTAAAACCATTGGTTTTACTATTATAATATTATAATAAATGATGCACGCGATAAAAACATGGAACTACAATAGTGTAGCGTTTAAGAATATATGCAGTGATTTTAATTAATTATATAATATAAGATGGTTCAAAATATGCAACATCTCAACAATGTATTATTTTACAACGGTCGTGCGAAATAGTTATTAGAAACAGAAATTGTTTCACGGTAGTCATGAAAAATTTCAACCAGACGTGCAGATAATAATAATAATATAATATGTTTACAACTGTATAAAGCGAAACATATATTAATACTGATCACCGGTACTCAGCTATATCGAAAATTGGTGCGCAATGTAATTTTGTTCCTTAAAAATACGCTGTATACGGGAATAAGGATCCTGTTCTGTAGAAACGATCAAATTGATAATTTTTTTTAAACTAATAGAGGGTAATATTCTACAGGCCGCATTGAACTCCGTTTTTCAATATTTTAATCTCAAACCTAATAGTATGTCTTTAAATATAAGACAATTTAAAGCTTTTTCTTCAAATTATTTTATACCATTATTTGAAATGGATTAAAAATCGGAGTTCAATGCTGCCTGTCATCTTCTCTGAGATAAGAAAGTATTTTACAAAATCCGGCAATTCTCTCAAAGTCCTGGGAATTTTTCCTGTGAAGTAATACTATTCGATATTGCATACCACATCAACACCCTCTAAAAAGTAGGTATTGGGTAGTAAGTTAGTGGAAAAGTACAGTGCTTAATGAACTAATCTATGAAAATAGTATACCTTTTTTTTTTTAATTAACAAGAGCCATTTAGTCTTAAAACCATCGGTTAGACTATTATAATATTATACTAAATGATGCACTCGATAAAAACATGGAACCATAATAGTGGAGCGTTTGAAGATATGCAGCGATTTAAATTAATTATGTAATATACGACGGTTTGAAATCTGCAATATCTACACAGTATTATTACGGGGCTGTACACGTATTATTTTACAACGGTCGTGCGAAATAGTTATAAGAAATCGAAATTTTTTCACGCTAGTCATGAAAAACGTCAACCAGTGCAGATAATATAATATGTTTACAACTGTATGTCGACGTGAGAGTTCGCCTAAGTAGTTGCGTTTTATCAAGACGGGCTCATTAGTAATACAAGTGGCTCGATTATATTACACCATTATGTCGACCTACCGTGTTTTTTTTTTTTTTTTTTTGTTTCGTTTTGCTGCAACAGCAGTAGAGGTCAAGATTTTAACAAAACGTTGTTAAACGCATATTTTGTCGTTTTTTTTTCGTTCTCTCCGAAACGGCATTTACCGCCGCGTATGGTACTGAACGAAAAAAATTATATAATAATAATATGAGATATCGTCGAAAACAATAATCACAAACGAATGTCGCATTAAAAAAACAATGAACCAAGTGTTTGGGGATATCATATTATTATATATAATAATAATAATATAATGACGCGTGTATATAAAATGCATGATGTATTTTCGTCACGATATATAATACAATATTATATTTTTTTTTTCCGAAGGCGGCAAAAACCAGAAATAGTTGCGCCTTGTGTTCGTCAGACCGTGCCGCGCAAAATAACATTTTGAACAGGACGGAATTTTTTTTTTTTTAATGTTCTTTTAAAGCTTTTCCTCGCCGTATAATGCGAATTCCAAGAGCGGGGCGTAAAAACTTAGATTTATCGATTATTTTCGCCGGTTTATTCTTACGTTTATTTTGTGTGTGTTTTGTTTCGCGTTTATATATATATGTATTTTTTTTTATTCCGAACGCAATACGACACAAGCTGGAGGAGAAGCCAGCCGAACAGACTAGAGAACGAACGAACGACGTATAATAGAATCAAATTTTGTGCACTTCTCTCAATGCTGTCGAAACCAAGTTATTACATTTCTTTTCTTCTGCTTATTTTTTTTATTACCAATCGAATTCACTTAACCGTGTATACGATATCGCGCATACGTATATATATTGTTTTCTAAATCGCGAACACGATATGATATAATCGTGTGTATACTGCAGCCGCCGCCACCGTGTTTTTCCATTTTCCCCGTGCAAGGGAAAACTGCTGCAGCAGCCGCCTGTACGCACGACGGACTGAACGTGCACTATTCGATTATCTCGTTTGCAATTTGATATTATCATTTTCATATCATTGAATATCATATCATTTCTAGGAAAACCCTACAAGTCTACAATATAATATGTTACATATATGTAAAACTCGTGTGCTCTGGTTGAAAATTTCGTTCGCATTTGCAGTTATCGCGTGTCGGATGATTGGGCGATTTCAAACGCCGCTCGACCCGGTCCTGTACCCGCCGCGCACCCATCAAGTCCTTTATTGCGCATATTATTATCCGCGCGGATATTCGAAAGACATTCGTTTGAACTCGCTCGATCAGATAGGTTTGTGCAAGTGAGTATCTGCAGCAGCGTTATATTATTATCGCGTACGCGCCTCTTATACGAACGACGGACTGTTTGAAATGTAAAAAAAAATAAATGCTCAAAAGGGGCCGTACGGCTCGATGACGACCGATAAGACCGATGGAGAGGAGGGGGTACCCGAAACTGACCAAATCGGTTCGCCCTCATAGCGCCGCCGTCGAACGTTCGTCATTATATTATAATAAAAATATAATAATACGTTCAATTTTATCAAAGGAGGGCCATGCAAATTCGATCTCCCGCGCCCGCCGCGAGCGGATGTTGCATATATATATAGGAACGGCGCGGCGGCGTCGACTATCCCGCGCGCAGAGTACCGATTAATTTTTAAAACCCAATTCGTCCCGTACAAACGCGCCCGGACTTGACGCTATATACATAACGAGGAGAGTATATATATTATATACGGTCTGCAGTGGTATATAATATATATAGGTAGGTACATTTATATACATATACTTTAGTTCAGTCGCGCACGGTCTTCTCTGCACACCCCCTCACGCACAACTCTGCACCCCTACCCCATCGCGAACACAGATCCATCGAGCGAATCCTCCCCTATCGTTGCAGTGTATAATAGCATCGCACACTACACCACCGATGGGGATTCCCCGGGGGATCGTCGCCGTACGACCGGTCGGTGGGCTCTCCGCATCGCACGCGCATATATACAGGGTGGTGCGTTTCCTCCCGGTTTCCCGCGTGTCCACCGCCCGGGTAGACCACGGTGACCTCTCTGTATATACACGTGCCGGCGGGCGCGCGCGGTAGACGAGCCGTCGCCGCGACGGAGGAGAAGTGCCTACGACGTACGCCACCCTTCATCCGCCGCCGCCCGACCCATCACTCACCCGCGGGAATTCCCTTGGGGGTTCGTCTGCGCGCCCCCCCGCTAGCCGGCGTTATTACCTCGGCGTGGTCCTCGTTTGCGCCGGAGTTTCTGTAGAGCGTGAATATATAAAATATATATATACATATAGGTAAAGGTATGTAACGTAGGCGTTATACATATACGTATGTGTATATATACAGAACAGATATATATATATAATGTCTTAATTAGACTTTATTCTATATATTTTATCATTTAGCGTATAAATATAGGTACGCTCTATATATTCGACGTGTAATTATGTCCTCGTCTGCGCGGCGTGTAATGCATTATTCTTTCACACCAAACTGTACATAATATACATAGGTTAAATGGTATTTGGTATTAAAATAAGTCCTCCCTCTGAACAGAAGGGCTGAGGTGATTATGAACAAATTTCACATCAGCTACACACGTCTCGCACACGGATACCTGGTAGCAATAGAAGATAAACCAAAATGCGATTCTTGTGGAACTGGAGAACCATCAGACAACCACATAATCACAGAATTTATCCAATATGCTGCAAACGAACTCAACAGCCACGTAGCACTCGAGCCTGACGTGGACACCACCACGCAAAATTTAAAGTTCTTAACCAAAATGTATGACCTTATTTAAAAAGTTGTAGTTATAGCTATATATTTTCTAATCGACTATAATCTTGATCTGCACTTACATCGATACTAATGCGTTAGCTGTTCGTTTCATTCTATATATAATAAAAGGTACTATCTTGCAAGATCTCGACTAAATATTGTTTTCGAGTCGTCAACATGTATACCAGTGATACCCAAATGTAAGGGCTTAGAGGACTCCCGATATATTATATGGATATCATAAATGACAAAAATTACATAAAAGTATAATAGGTATTATAGCATAAGAGAACCCAAAATTATGTTTTGCACTGGGGTCCTCATCAGAGTACCTGTACAAGATACAGAAATACAAGTAAATTAATTAATATTGTAGAAAAATAAAACTAAAGGGCACTGTTGATGTCGAAGAATGCCATTAGGAATATTTAATTTGGAAACAATGTTGGATTTCCTTTGAAATGCAAATCTCAGCACAGTACGTCATAATTTTAGGCAAGACTTGTAATTACGAAATAACCTAAGTATTTAAATTAATAATTCTCGGCTTGTTTAGTTTCTGTTTTGTTCGAATAACTTTATTTAGAAACTATGTAGGTAGTTACTGTAGTTGGTTAATTTTTATACGTGCCTCGTGGACTTGTATCCGACATAAATTATTCAAAGGAAGCATTACTATTGAAATAAACAAGGGAAAATCTAGACATCCGACACAACTATGCGCACACACAGCCGGTGCCTACAGTATATATTTGTATATATACATATTATATTTTTATATCAGGTGAAAACAACGTGAAAGCACTAATAAATCTTACCGGGCCACGTTTTTCTTTTTAAACTGCTAACCCAAACTAAATTACAATGCATTATGATACTGAATATTTTAATAAAGGCGTTCATGCATACTTCATGTTACTTTGAATCACGAAACTGACAATTCAATTTAGGTGCGTACCGTCTGTTTAATTTTTTATGAAAGTTTCAAAACTAAAAATGTTGGCAGCCACGAGTGTAAGAATCCCAGTAATTAAAAAAACTCAAATAAATAAATTAGTCCACCATGTATAGAGTAATTTTGTTTTAATTACAAAACATTTTTATAATACGGCATACCATATTATTATATTAGTACATCACCTAGCTCTGTATTTATTTATTTTTTAATTTAAAAATATTACACTCGTATTCCGTAAAATTTAACACATTGCGTAATTAAAATAGAATATATTATTATATTTTGCTCCCTAAAGATGATATTGTCGTTAATTATGAATTGTATTATTAATATTATACATATTGCGATTAGACTGTATAAATAGGTATAGGTAGTACAGTAGCGAAAAGCAATTATTCGGCTATTTATGTTAAACTGCAGTCTGCTCATGAATAGCTTAGTGTTATTTATTATTCACCTTATAATTGAATGCTAGCAGATAATTTCGGAGGGGATTCAAATCCCAAAGTAAGGGATTAAACCCTCCAACATAGACTTGATTATCCTCACGTTTTGTTTACGTTTTAATCATTAAATGTTATTATATAATAATGTTTAAATACTATTAGGCATAATATATAACAATTAGTTGAATGTACGCGTTACCGAGGCACGTATACAGCAAGATTGTTGGGGATCAACCCCGCTCACCAAAATCACTCAAGAAATTGTTTCGTCGTTCATGTCGTTATACACGATTCTTAAAGTCACGAAATGTTAATAGACAATTCAATTATAAAATTACAAATAACAATAAAATTAAAAAAATATATATATAATATAATTTGAAATCAATTCGAATAGATTGTATTAGGTAGGTAAAATTACAATTTATAATATAAACTTATACGATGTTAAATAACATATTTTAAATTGTATGCATTGATGATAAATTTACTTATTTAAATAAACATTTATAATATTACTATTTTAGATCATGGCATGTTATCGTACCTGTGATCCTTACAGTTTATTTTGGATCGTCAATTGGCTCAAAATTTAAGTAATGATCGATTTTCTTATAAATTTATTCAACAGAACACGTCATAATACAAAACTATGGTTTAAGATTTCCCATCACTTTAATTCTATATTATATTATTATATTATGATAATGGCGCAGCAGATAAGAGTTTAGTGTACTTGGGCTGCTATACAATCAGTTTTTAAATTGGCTGATATTGTAAAAAGTTAAGTGTAGTTTCTACTGTATAAATCCGTTTATAATAATAAAGTTTATAATTTTTATTGTAAAAAAAGAATGTAAGTAGTTATTTTAAATCGAAAAACTTACTCATTGGAACCGAAGTGGTTAGAATATGAATTGTATAATTCGGATGTTTAATGAAACGAAAAAAAAGTGTGGTTCACATATTTCGCACTCAATTTAACTCGAACCAAAATCATTGTAGGTATAATAATATATATTTTGGATATAATTTTTTATAATAATTTAATTTGGTGTGACAAATGCGTTATAAGTGAAAAAATTCATAAAAAATAACATGAACGGAGAATTACTTAAACAATTATGTCCTTTCACTATGCGTTATCATTGACAACAAATAAAATTGAAATCCGGCACTGAGCAGCTAAACTGGTAAACCGTTTTGGCATGGTGTGGTAGTCCTCTTATCGATAATATGTGCCAAAAAAAGCGTAAAATAACCATAAATCGAACGGGTTAAAATTTCAGACGACTAAACAATTCATTCGATTTCTCATGTAGTGTTTTCTTTATTTTGTTATAATTCAAAATGAATAACCGTAGACACTTGAGATTTATATCATATGTTTATTTTATCAATTCCTACACTTGATACAATTTTCAAAATATTTTGACTTTTTTTGAGCTGTTTACGGACAATTTGAAATTTCAATATATTTAGTTTTTTTTTTTTATATAAATATCAATAAAATTTTATTTGTTCGACCAAAAAACGTCAACATTTAATACAAGGCTCATGATATATTGCTTAAATAGCAGTTGAAAAATATTAAAAATACATAGGCACAATTTTTTTTTATAAGCATTTAAAATTTGAATTTTTAAAAAATGTATCAAACTTAAAATTTAATAATTATTTTGCAGTTGAAAATTTATAAAATGTTCAACTTTTATAGCTAAGGATTGAAAATTTAAAACAAGGTTCCACGTATAAATAGGATATATTAAATAAATTACTTTTTCACAATAAGATCATCAAATACATTATACACTTAGTAATAATATCATAGGCTGACTGACCGTCTTCGCTCAGAATCGTTTTTCTTATACAATATTATTATATCATTGAATTCAAATTTAACACCATCCATTATTGCGAAGCACTAGTAACCTACCGTACAGCAGAGCGACACCCATTTGTCCACCTTTTTTTAAATTAATATTATGTGAATGAACGAATATTTTTCTTACTATTTTATTTTTTAATTGGTTGTATGTATAACTTAAATACAGCTAAAACATCAGTCAAAATAACGAATTTTGGCCATTATTTTGTAGTTAAAATGTTAAATTTATAACGAGCTCAACTCTCTGGTTTTGGTTAATGAACGTTAGCTTTATTGGTTAATTTTTTTTTTCACAATATTCGTTTAATATACAATATTTTCTTTTAAATTCAAGTTTTATACTCTAAGTGAGTGTACAGCGATAGTAATTATGTATTTGAGGCTTACAGATATGAGGAGGAAACAATGAAATAATGTACAAGCTGGCCGGCGTATATTGATAAATATTATATATAGGTTATACACAGGTAATATACATGGTTATTGGTTATGATAACAATTTATTATATACATGAAACAAAATTAATACATAAAAAATAGTAAATATTATATAATAGGTTATACACAAGTAATATACAGGGTTATGATAGCAATTTATTATGTATAATAATATGTGAAACTATTCTATTATCATTCATTCATTCATAGTCGTTGATATTATCTTATTTTCCAAACGTATTGTAATTTGTAAAAATATTTCAGTCTTTACTCTTTTGTAAAAAAATTTGTTAATAATAACGCATGTAACGTAAATATTAAATTATGAAATATATTAAATAATATTACTACTGCCTGATTGGTTAATGTTACTATATATATATATTGTCATTGCTTATGCTATTAATTAAGTTGAAACCAGAATGTACTTCGCCTATAACCTAATCGGACATTGCGAAGCATGTAGTGAGTGCATATTATACGAGTTATAAATGCTTAAGCATAATATATTTTCTTTACAATAATCATTATAATATATTATATTACATTGAAAAAAAAAATTTTCATCAGCAGAAAACGCAAATCTATGGACAGGTGTGGAAGAGTAGTCGTCTCAGACGCGTTGACAAACGCCTTGAGAGCGGCAGCCGTTGCATGGTCTTTGAACTTCATACTGTCTGCAGTCCCTCTACCGCGGCTGGTGCGCCTGGTCATAAAGACGACCCAGATGGTTGCTCTGGAACCAAGTAATGTCCCATTGAGGATATTGTCACCACGGCCAATCGAATTCGTCCGCGACGCCGGTTACCGTCGTCGTCTGTTGACACGCCTAAATCTTCCGATTTGTCCATGCCAGCAGACAACTCTTCAACAGCGTCACGGACACCTCTTCTACACCTGTCCATAGATTTGCGTTTTCTGCTGATTAGCCGCCGGTCAGGGTTCACTGTGGGTTTAAATGTTTCGACCGGCAAAGTAACCGGTGTTCCGTTTTCTCCAGTAATTACATGTCTTGGATTTTTCGGAACCGAGTACACATTCCTCCGCAAGCTAGCAGCTTCAACGATGTCACCCTCGGTTTCCAAAAATCCCAGTTCATCTGGCGTTAACCGAACAAGATTCATGTCACCGATTATTTTTACGTTGACGCACAATCCAGAAGCCGCTTCGGTAACGTTCTGTTGTTGAATATCATCCATTTCAATAAATATTAAATAAACATGACGCGTTAATGTAATAATTTTATGACACGAAAAATTCGTAATAACATAAATGACAATGGATTTTATAAATGTTGCTAATCCTTTAATAACAAATTTAACACGCGATTAATTTGATGGCAGCTGTATATAATAATATACGGCCAACACGTTATTATTTTTTTTAATATACGTTATAGAAACTTCTATTATTATGAATATAAAACAAAAATAAAATTCTTTTAACTTATATATTTTTGCACGCTCATAATATATAGGTACTGTACCTATAATAATATAAGGTACACCCATAGTTATATGTCTATCTAGTTGTCGTATATATCAATGGGTACACCAAATGGTGCTGTAGAAGAAAATAAGAACATATTATACTCTGTGGAATAAAGTTTACAAACGGTCTCAATCTTGTCAATAGAATCATCGGAATAAGATAGGTCCTGCATATTTCATATCGGATGGGTTTCGATAGTCAACGATAAAGACGAGGGCTAATTTGATTGTTCGGAAACACGACGACATAATATTATAATATCTATAGTATGGAACACGACGGACGTTCTACAAAATAGGCCGACACAACCGCTAAGACGACAAAACCGTTTTGTGTAAGGAAAAAAATTGTGCATCCGTTTCCGAGAGCGAACTATGAGGATAAATAAATTGTTTTCGACCAAAGTGCGATGTACAACCCTTTATATGTTTACTATAATAATGGGATTTATGTGTGGTGAAAATTAATGAAATGGAATCTATCGGCGGCCGAGTTAATCGATATTTACAATTATTATTATTTTATGAGAGTGCACGTTTGAGTAACGTTATAAAATTATAAAACATCGCGTGACATGTGCACATAAACATATATTGGTGGCCGTAAGAGGAGGTGCCGGAAGAAGAGTTTGCCGACACCGATACAATAACAGTATAATAATACGATAAAGTACCTAAGTCCGCCACGTGGACCGATAATTACACATTGTTTTTGGCGCAACACATGTTCGCCCTTTAATTTTTAAACGGTCGTCACCCCAAAAAACCCTTTTCGGCGGAAAACAGTTTGATATTACACACACTGCAGTGTCGCGGGTGACGGAAAGGGTTGCCGAACGGTTTTTCTCATTTCCTTTCGCGGACGATACCACTTCGACCGGGGGGGGGGGGGGAGTATCGCTATATAATATTATGACGACGATGTCTATTAATTGCTTTTGCTATTGTACTCATGGTGTATAATGCGTTATATCGGCTGGAATCGCCAACTTGCAAATGCATTTAATAATCTTTATATATAATAGAGTTTAGAGTTAAATCATACACTTGCGTACAAACATCATGAGGTCCGCGATCTACTGTAGATAGATTTCCTACCTGATAATGTACTGCTGCTAACCAGAACTTTTACTCCGGGCAACGGAAATTTTGAACACCATACACTGAATATTAAATAACGAATTGAACAAAGTTTGAGTCATATAGAGTTGATACATTTAACGGACAACGAAGTGCACGGTATCAGCTAGTACATAATAATATATTATAGTGGCTTGCTCGACCAAAAGTATAAATTTCAAATATACCGCAAAGTCGGTGACTTTTAATAAATATATAGTTACGCAGTTATGCGGGAAGGGGAGAATTTAGCACAAAACGAAAAAAATATTTTCATCAACTAGTTCATGAGGTGCAGCATATAGGTATGTTTTATTCTTGATTTATATTAAAACTTTTATGATATATTTTATTCTGTTAATATAACTGTCATAAATTATTATTTTTTAACATTTACATATCAAAAGGAATTAAACAATTCCCAAGGGGGAGGGGTGCGTTTGCTTCCCCCTCATCCAATCTGCTAAAACCACCAGTGTCGTATCGATAAACGCGAATCGTAATGACACGTTGAAAAATTGTGACATAAAATAAGCTGTCTGCGTGCAAAGTACAAACGGTTTGCTCCTACCCATTTTATTTATCCCGTTATCCTCGCCATTGCTGCAGAAGTTATAGGTAATATTTGTTTTGCATTCTGCACAGGGATGTTAAAAAGTTAAAGGGGTTTAACCCGTGAGGCGTGCACCAAAAGAATTGCAGAGAAGCTAAAGCGCACTAAATAAATGTCATCGCTGTATTAGTGATTTTCTATACTATAGGGTGTAACCAAACATTTTTATATTACAAAATTGTTATCATAACATTAATCAATATTGCAATTATTACTATTATACTTCTTTACGACTTAAATACATTAAATGTCAAATTCTGACAAAGACGAATTAGTGTATAATATAGTTTTGTTATTTTTAAATAATAATATATAACGAGCAAACAAATTAAGCTATAATCTGGTTCATTAAAGAAATGATCAAACTTGTGCGACTGAGCGTAAAAAAAATTAAAAAAAACAAAAAATGACAAATGTCATAATATACGCATACATTATTATCATACGAAAATGTATATTACTTAAATAGTAGGCATATACGAAAAATAAAATATATTACGAAACGAAATTCCCCGCTGGGGATGACGCGGAGAATGCAACGACGGCGGCGCTGGAGACTCTATGTACGTAAGCACTGCAAACACACATATATACATATATATATATAAACGATATACCTATATATTATGTACATGAAATATAATACAAATATGTATATAATAATAATAGTAATACTATATTTATATAATATAGCCACCGCTCATAATCGTTTCCCACTGGGAACTCTGCCGCCGCCGCCGTCGCCGTTATTATAATGCAGCATTAACGTCCGTCCGATTGACATCCACCGCGACTCCCGTGTATATGACGTGCAGTCTCCGTACAATAACATCTCGTCCAGCGTGTGTGTGTGTGTGTGTGTGTGTGTGTATTATTCACAGTACATACGTTATATATAAGTGAGTGTGTGTGTGTGTGTGTGTGTGTGTGTGTGTGTATTTAGAGAACAACGAACGACAATAATATTATAATGTATATAATATTATTATAACGTAAACGCGGTACCTATATAGCTTTTATATATTATTATTATGGTGTGTGCGCTCGCGTACCGTGTTTTACACGCACGTCGGATAAACGGCGGGACCCCCCGACGGGAGCAGCTCACGGAATTTCTTTCGAAGAACACACACACACACACACACACACACACCTATATAGATAATAATATTGTAATGCGCGCGTCCATTGTTATGTTAAACGCTCGAGGTTGACCGAAAAAAAATAAAAAAAAATATTCAAATAATATACCAAAAGCTAGTCGCACGTATAGCGTATACAGATAGGTTAACCTATACCTATACTATAATATACAATACGACGACGAATATGACTTATGCGATTGCGGTGGCACCGTCCAAACGTGAGAATATAATTATATAGTTATATTATCATAATACGCTTGTGTGAGAGCGTTTTGTCACGTGGTGTCCCATAAGGTAGGGTCTTGCAAACGGAAGACGATCGATTATCGTCAGTCGATTTTCGTGCTCATTTTTGTTTCGATAAAATGTGTATGGGCTTAAAGCGTCTACCTATATGTGTACTTTTAAGGCAGGGCCGTGCGAGAACGCTGTAGTACTTTACATTTTAGTTAATGCACGTATTTTATCGTTAAAGATTTTAAACCTAACCGTTTTTATAAATTTAATTTTAAACGATTACTGGTAGTGAGGTGTGTGACAACCATATTATATTAAGAGAAGTACCTACGTATATAATGCAATACGGCTGAAGCTGTGCGGCCAACAGATATAACAGATAAGTAAGTAGATACTTTGAGTCACTGAATGGAGGACTGGATTTGAAAGCACGAACGGCTGATAGGGAAAGCCGGAGAATTGGATCTGTGACGAGATGACGGTCTCGATGGCCGACAAATCCAAGAACAATACGATATATAAGTAGGTATAGGTGTAAAGGGTGGTTGGTAGGTATATTACATATTATATTGGTATATTAAAACTCACTCTGTATGCGTGTTCAGCAATTTTTCCTTTGTGAAAACATTTTTATAGCCGAATTATTGAGATGTTTTTCCCGAAAATTTTAAAAAAAATGCATTAATAAAAATAAAGCTATACATGTTAAGTACGGAGCAGTGAATAAATGAAGCTCGGAATCGTTTAAATCTAATCGTTTCTATAAGTAAATTAATTATTGGATTTTCATATAACAATATTGTTTGAATTCTATTCAATTTTTCGCGTTCATCTATAGGTACCTACGCCAGAGCGGACAGTTTTTTACAAAACACAATTCGATATGCAGCAGAATATACATCTGCTGCAGATACGGAACATTGAACCCAAGCATTGTCTATTATTTATAACGACGAGACGACCGAGAAAATTGTACCGACACGGATTTTACATACGTAATATCGTCTATTATCATGCGTATATGTATATATTGTATGAAGGTACCTATCTATAAAGTGTGTGTGTGTGTGTGTGTGTGTGTGTGTGTATACAATCGCCGTCCGCCGGAGAATTCAATTTGCTCGTAATTCGTGAACACGAGAAAATTCGTCCCGATTATACTTGGGTATATAAGTGAATAAATAACGCATTTACTCACGCTGAGCGACGTGCGTGTGAATTTCGCGGCCCAGCAACTACGCGTATATACTTATATATTAGGTAATAAATACAACAAACATATATATGTATAATGTATAGGTACATATAGTCAGTTGGAAAATTCAATTTATCTGCAAAAACGAATAAGTGCATTTTGTAACTATACATATTATATTGTAGGTATAAAATGTACGTATATATGTGAATAACGTTTATCCAGACATAATTCCACGTGTGTGCGCAGCAGTGTGTCTGTATAATAAATATAGGTAGGTATAATATATGATTTATTATTTATAACTACATAGGGTTGCGTCATAATATAGTGGCACATTGCGCACTGCAAAGTACATCATTTGTATAGGTTAATAATTTTAATTGGTTCGTAAATGTACAGTGTAAATTTCAATAACAATAATGTACATATTATGTTGTCATACGTTTAGGTAACTATAAATCATATCGTCGAATCGAACGTTTCGTTCGATTGACAACGTTTTGACACAAATTTCCATTGAGTTTCGATTTTTCACGATGGCGCCGTGTGTACGGTGCAGACGATATCGAATTCAATCATTGTAATGTGTAATTGTTTACCGATCGCTTTGATTTTATGCTACGAAAACATTTTATAAAAAAAAGTGAAAAATAAAATGTATTCGAAAATGAATCAAAGTGTACCTACCTAGACACCTAGTACTTACAACGCGTATTAACATAATGTAGAATATGAAGCAGACTTGAGGCGGAGACGCGAAGACAGAATTCTTGTTTGTTTTTTCAATACAATTTATAATGTATAAACTCTATTGTATTATATAATAATATGTTATATTGCAGTGCTCGACACTCGTCGCAGATTGAAACGCGAATCGTGAATATTTCATCGATGCGCCGGACAATATTATCCGCAAATGATTACAAGTTAATTCGATTTTCGCATGCACGGTGCGGGAACTTTCAGTGTACGTTTTTTATTTTATTTTTTATCATCTGTACTGTTACCGATTTCGTATATAATATTATTATTAAATATTATAATATAGATTCGAACGCGTATAAGATAAACCGGCTTAAGTTACTATTTCCAATTCACTATTGATATCACGCTGCACAATAATAAAATACTATACGCGCACCTTTAACATTTTTTTTTTTTTTGCCGCTTTAGTTTGCCAAACGCAATTTTATATATAATATTATAAAATCATATTATACAGTGGCAATAATATATCGAACCGGTGCAGGGCGTGCAGATCTACATAATAATATTCTATGCACCTATATAAGCGGATTAAAGAAATAACATAACGCGCTTACGTATAATTTGTATAACTTATAATAATAATATTATATTCTCACCCCGTACGCATATTATACAGAATACAGTGATACGCACGAAGCTTGTCGGAAAAAGGCCGAGGAAAAAATTGATCGAAAATTTGCGAACGATAGAGTGTAGGTATATATAATATAAATATGTGGCCTTTTACATATTGTGCATTTGTACTTATTATAGAAAGTAGAAAGCTACAAACGTGGTCAGTCGGACCTTGATAGTTATATACGCAGAATCTTTATAACACCTGCAATGGGATCCCGTTGCAGCCTTTTCTGCGGCCTGGTTTAAAAATGTACTGATCTTTTAATTGTATACTTTCAGATTCTTATTTTTTACTGATATTGTATATTATCATCCGTGTAAAATATTATGCTGATATTATTGTCAAAAGTTCATCGCTTGTACTTTATTATTCAAAATGGTTGTAGTCTTTTGTCTGTCTACACGCGGTGTGATGACATATTGTCATTCAGTGACGTTCTACACAAGAATATTCAGTTACTGCAGCTGTCTTTGTTGGAAATCCAGAAAAACAGTATACCCAATACCAATTTGAAAATTCGTAAAATTGAGTTACTTTTCATCGGGGAAGTCGATCGCTCTGTGTTTTGTTTCAAGAACGGATAACAACGGCGAGTAAACTATAATAATTACTATAATAATTGCCTATTGGACGAAAATTCTAAATTTTTTTCGCCCAAACACATTCCACCCTAAATGGTCGGTGGTCCGTGAAGCGAGGACGTCTACCACTATTGCATGTACTAGTAACGAAGTCTAATATTATGATTCATGGCACCCGTATGAAACCAACAATATTTAATATAGTCAACACCAGCGCACCTGCAGCATGTATTCTTATATAAAAAGCGGCGAAAACTAATTTAAAGAAAACAATGCTGGCGCTGTATGTTTGGTTTACCGTAGTAGGTATATGATATTAGGTATATAGAAAACCGGCAAACAAGCGCGTATATATCTAACGTTAATAATAATAATAAGGGTTACAAAAACGAGCACATGACGTACCTATATATAATATGTTATAATGTAAATTTTAATATTATTTTTAATCTACATATATATAATATTATATACCTACATTATTATTGTATTATTATACATTATATTATTATTATGGGTGTGACCTGCAGCGTGTACACAAGTCGCAGTGGCGCGCGTGTGCAATCCAATCAGTCGCCCAGCATGCGGTTCGGACCTAGTCCCCGGAGTTTGTGTCCGAGCTGGGAAGCGCTTAAGTGATTCAGCAGCAATCGCGGTATATAAACACTTACCGGGCCGGTATAAGCACATACAGGTGGTGCACGCGGGACCCGACGATTTTTAATAGAAACTCGCGTATGTTTATTTTTTACCGACACCCGCGCTGTGCCCGTAGACAATATATTATTATAACGCGTATATGCCTGTACATAAAATTCCTACATCGAACGGACACGCGTGGTGTATATTGGAGTAGGTATATTATTAAAAATATTAAATTATTCTATGATAATATGAGCACGTCGATTTCCGGCGACAAATCCGAACCGACGTTGTCGCGTATACCGATATGATGACCGCAGCGGCAACTCCGCACCGGACGCGGAAATCATATTTCGAGTTGAGTTTACGCGTGTGTGTGAACAACGAATAATTTAATAAAATATGATTAAACATTATAATTATGTAGTGAACAAATCGGTCTCTCGTGCAACGAGATTGTGTAGAATGTTATTATTTATTAGGTGCCTGCCATCGTGATTGGCAATGCCAGGTTTTTCGAGATTTTGAGCCGAATACCTTCCTCTAGTTCACGTCGCGATGTCAAAAATGTACAATCATTAAGTCTTAGACTATGTACTCGTGAAAACCTTAAAAAAAACTGCTTTAACACTCGTTTTTTTGTAATTTTTTGTTCTGCTATGTAGAGAAATAATAATAGTGATTATGAATTTTATTTCGGCGTTGTTTCCACTGCGCGGGAGTACGCCACTTGTTGCATCTAACCTACAGATTGATTCGCCAAGCATGCCTTTTTATAACCTTTAATAAGGTATTGGCATATTAAAATTTTGGTTTTTGGAATGTTAAGAACTTAAGAACTTAAGAACCGAATCTTCTATATTTATTGTGTTCACGTTGTTCGCATTGCCGAAAAAAAGTAGGTATTAAAAACACCCACAATTGTAATAGTATAGGTCTTATAGGTACTTATAAATACCTACTTAATATATATACCCACGGTTCATGAATGAAACTGCTATATGGACATTTTCACCAGAAACTAATACTGCCGTTCACGTACAAGTATACCAATATTATAAAATACCAATCACGCATATCGCGGTTGTTATAATGAGGTATATACGTATAGTATCGCGGTATCTGGTATAATGCAGTACAACCTCAGAGCAGTATACCGTGGTTTCTCGGAGCCGTCGCGGTTGTAACTGGTCGGAAAAGTATCACATCGGATAGATTTCCTCAGATTCTTAATTTTACGACCTGCAGCACCATCTCTTCATTAGAAATCTCATGCATATTAAGCCAGCTATAGTATCACGTCATCATAATATAATGCATTGTATATAATTTATATTAGAACATTAGAATATAATAGTGTGCAAAAAAACGGGTTTGCCGTCGCGAATCCCATAAAAATACAATACGTTATGATATTCGTTGGATTTCGTCCTCCGGAGATAACTACCGTATAATAACGAGTGTGCAGTAATCCGCATATGTGTGTTGTAGGTATACATATTATACCAAACAAGATAATATAATATAATATACTTATACCTATATAAACTTGTACGTGTGTGGTGTGTATATATAGTAAGCGAAAATAAAATACCATTCCGGAGATGATTTTTGATTTACATATCATATTCAAGTATTTATGTATATAATAAAAGCGTTATATGTATAATGTATACTTGTATACCTGTATACCTATATCAAATTATTGTGCGCGGACGACTATATATATATATATACGTTATTATTTTAATTTTTGTAACGCACACTAATAAAAAGAAGCTTTAAACTTAAATAAAATATTATACGTTAACGCGTTTCGCACCGGCGATTATTGTATATTATATGTGTAAAATTCTAATTTATAGTGTCTTATAATATTATAATAATATATTACGCTCGGATATAACAACGCCATATTATATATGTGTACACTGTAGATGATCGTATACAATATACCTATATAATGATACGATGTTTGGGCACATAACATTTTGACGTTTACGTTTCGAATGTTTATTCTGTTCGTATTTATGCGTTATGATTATATGGACACAACTGCACCAAGTGTAGGTTAGGTATATTATACCTATACTTATATAATATTATATTTTATGCGTTTTTGAAATTTTTTTCTGCCCCGCCTCGCTGGTTTGAAACGTTTGAATATCGCTGGACGATATCTACACTTTAAAAACAATATTTGTAGAACAAAGCGTATGAATAAAAAAAAACTGTTTCGCAAAAAAAAACAACCACTTGTACCCGCGAGCACGTCGAGAAGAAAGTGGAGCCGTCGCGAAATGTGTTCGCAGCATATTGAATACTACTTTTACCGCATTACAATGTGCTTACGAGAACCCACCAAGGTATATTATACCATATAATTATAATATATATTATTTTGTTTATGCGTACATATTATACTTACTGGTTGTTTCGATTAATTACGATAAAATACTTAGGTCCGTGTACTGCGTCTTTCGCGTTAGGACATCGGCAAACCTATGTATAATATATCGTTGTGCGATTACAAAACCTAACTATATGTTCACTGTGTGTATACGCGTGCAGTGCGGCGGCATAACGTTTGTATATATAGCCTATGTAATATTGTGTTAAGTATATTATATCGGGTGATTCGTTTAACTCGACAAGACACTAGGTATCTAAAAATGTTAACGTTTTTTAAAAATATTTTTTCATTCGTCCAGATATAATATGAAACAGTGTTTAAAAAAAAAATATATATTTTCAAATTTTTTTTATCCTTATATTTTTCAAGTTTTTCACTTTTTTGATTATTATACAGTTATAATTTCATCTTCGACAGCAGTCTATTTTTTTTTGTGTATTTCGATTCATAAAAATCGGATTTAGCATAATATACTTTATGAGTGTTATAAGTATTTAAAATTTAGATGAATAGAGTAGTGAACCAACATTTTGAGGAGTAACCAGTAACTACGTACCACTCCACACCACTCACCAAAACTGTAAATACTTGTAGCTAATAAACGCTCGTCCTAAATTTGATTTTTATGCATCTTAATTCTCAGAAAAATATTCTGCTTTGGAATATGAAATTAAAACTGTATGTTGACATTCAAAAAAGTACAAAAGCACGCTACTCGGATATTTTCAAGGAAAATCTATGAATAACAATTATGCTTTTGTCGTGTGTCCAGCCTAAAAACATATTTATGTCAAAACTTAGGCAATAAATATAACAAAATATACACATTGATTTTAAAAACTTTATTTTTTAACGACTAGAAACCATGTAAAAAAATGTATATACAATACTTTTTGAAATAACGAGTTGTTTAACGATAAAACAACCACCCGGTATTCACTAATACATTATATAGATGAGACCTCTGTGCGAGAACAATTTTTTTTTCGCTCAGCGTCTTACATAATTACCGAGGATACCTATAGCTGCAGATAGGTATTACCATATTATATTAATTGTATGTATAATATAAAACCTATATATTATATACATGTGTTACACAATATAATAATATTGTATGTTATTTTTTCCAATCTTATCTGGAACAGTTACACGACGACGACGAGCCGTCCTATAATTTCATTACCGGTGAGTACGCGTACGCCTAATTGATTTTACCGAACCGAACGGCGCTCGGTCGTCCCTATACCTAGGTTTGTATACCTACGTAAAATAATACAATATATGTATTGCGTACACGGCGCACGTCTCGTCTTTTGTACCTACCTACCTGCCTCTGCCTACCTCATAATATTATGTACGCGGGTGGTATAGGTATTCGCCCTTTTAACATAATGCGACGCGAACAACAAACCAATTTGCGTTATCGCATTTTATTGTTGTATCGAGTGCTTTGTAAAATATCATAATATTATGCACACACGTACCTACACGCGGCATACACACTCACACAACACAACATTATATAGGTAATAATATTATAAATACCTAATGCAGAAAAACGCGTAGACCCGCGGCGGCGAGTACCTACATAATATTATTATTATTATTATTATTATTATTATTATTATATTATACAATGGTGGTACGGCGGCGGCGGTGGCTTTTTATTGGATCTGGGGGCACACGTGAAATCAATTGATCAATTATCAAACGACCGTCCCGGCAGGTATTTGCCAATGATGTTTTACATAAAATAATATCATGTCGCCTGTATAATAATATTGTACCTACATTTCAATATTCCACGACCAAAAGCCTAAATTTTGCTATAAGCGCTAAGCGACACGTTTCTACTTTTCAGTTTTCACGAGCTAGTGCTGAATGGCGACTATTTTGATTAGAATTTTTTTAAAACTTTAAACGGATGTCGGCGCGTTGTTAATATTGTTTTCTCTCTCTGACAGACGACCGACATGGCTTATTTGCTTTGAGAAAAAGCCCTTGTATTGTAAACTTTAGCATTCTAGTGCGAATTGATCTTATTTCATTATTATCAATCACAAATTTAAAAACGTTATCTGAGGTATATATGAGTGTTTTTAAACTGTAACGTTTTACATATTACTCACATAGGTCAGATACAAGTATAGGTGTAAACGAATTCGTTGTTAATTGAAAAAAATGATGGTTAGTAGGCTCGAATCACCTGCGGTGCATTCTGTGGCTCCTTTCTCGTCAATATAATATATTATGGTTAATTTAAACTTATGTCCTTACCAACGTAGATACGGGCGCTTTAGGGTTTCCGACTGCGTGCGTGTCAAGAAACATCTGTCCACGGTGTGACGGAGGTACGCGTCGCGTTTCTTATCGGGGTGACGCATCTCCGGAAAATCATCCCGGCGTGGGCGAAAGGATTATACGACGGTATTTTCAATAGTATACGATAATAATATAATAATAATAAGATAGAAACTGTTTGTATTGCTGCTGTGGGTAAGCACATATACATATACCTATAACTTCGTATAATATTATTATCCGATGTGCCTATATAATATAAACGGTTTTTCGAACGCCGATCCAGACGACTGATGTCTGCGGCGGCGGCGGCGAGATCGGTTCGAGAGCGACAGAGAAGAGATCGACTTCTGCGGCGTGCCCACAACGGGAGATGGTTTTCATTCAACCCGGAGATTACGGAGGTACCTCCAATACGGCTATATATACGTGTATTATATTATGTATAATATACGTTTATTATAATATTTATCTTATACGAAGAGGAACCTAACCGCGGCGGCGACGCGCGCGCATACGGGACGAGAGGGTTAATATCGTCTCACCGCGTTCTCCTCCCCTCGCGTTATAATACGCGTCCGATATTATTATATATTATAATACCTATGCCCGCGATCGTATCGGCCATTATATTGTATTATCGTCTCGTCCGTCGCACATTATACCTACTCCGCGATGTGTGCGTATACGACACCTCGACGTGTTCAGCTGGCGTACGTCGGCGTCTTCGATTGATTTCCCTTCGCAGGACAAACGGGTTTAAGAGTCGTCGTCACGGGCTTGTCATAGAGGTCGGTTCTATATATGTATATGTAAAGTCGGAAAGTCTCGAGCGGGAAATCTTCGCGAGTCGAGTCCGCAACCCACCAGACCGTATATGGGTATCTAAGTAGGTGCTATATCTAAGTACGCGAAATCTGATGAGCACCCAATCTAAAATATACGACCATCATACCGATATCGGGTGGACTTTTACGGTTTTCACAAATTTTTTTTATTGTTTCGATCGGTTAGGTTAGGTTTTTCATCATCCGGAATAAAAAATATATCGATTATATTATATATTATTGTTATCTCCAACAATACCTATTGGATACCAACGAAAAATAGACGAAAAATTATTTAATTTTACACAGCTACACGGTGATTCTTTTAACATTGGAAACTATTGACTATTAAGTAATAATAATAATATATCTAGTTGCAAAACAACGGCTTTTTTTAATAAAAGTTAAATATCTTACTATTTGTTATCGTTATCATTATTTAAGTTTTTACTTTTTTGATTTAGAACACATTCGTAATCATGATCTCTACCACTTAACTCCAAACTCAATCAACTATATAAGAACTATAGCCGATGCTTAAGAATAAGTATTATTTAACCTAATTTTGATAATTTAAAAATAAAAAAATAATGATTGCAACTAAAAGCAATGCTTAAGGTAGATCTCGAACAACCCTAAAAACAAGCAATACTTTTTCTTTTCTTAAGCCGAAGTCTCGTTTATGAATCTAATTTGTCTCATAAGTATAGCTAAGGGCAATACTCAAAACCATCGACTATGGATCGGCCTTAAGTCATTCGAAATTCAATTTTTATGTACTATCGAAATAATATTGGCTACCCGTCATATGAAATTAAAAATGTGTTCTGTCGTTGAATAAATAATAAAAAGATTAAAAAATATGAATAGTATAAAATAAGGTTTATTTTCAAAAATCTCGTTCTGGGTTGACTTTTAAAATTATGTAAATAAAAACATATATTTCTTATTAATTATCTATATATTGAGTGTTTACTATATGTTAAAAGTACCAGTCAACTATATACTTACTATATACGCGTATGTATTATTTAAACAGATAAACTGCAAACACTCGCATATTTTTATATACGTTGAGGTATAGTGACGAAGGTTTGTGTTTGTGATGTTATATTATATGAGATGCGTATAAGCTAAAAAATAATGTAAATATGTGAAATATGTGTGACTTGATTATTGGTTTTGGGCGAGAAAATCTATTCGCTTAATCCGAAAAGTTTCGCCTCGATAAAAGTCACAAATATGTCACGGTTATTGGGTATACATTTACGGTATTCGAGTATATAACGATAAAACGGTCCGTATTCGTGTGCAAACAAATATTTTTTATTCGATATTTTCAATCAAATCATTTTACATCCCGAGGAGAGTAATATAACTCGTACTGTTAGTTTTACTGCTTTGTGGTGCCGAAATTATTGTTGTTATTTTTTTTACACTTTCACAGTTCACACAGTGCAGCCTGTGATTGAATATTTTCGACGAAAAGACTTATATTATTGGATATTTCACGTTAATTGAATTTCAGATCGCACAAAATCACAATAACCTTCACACAGACTTTCAAATTGTATGATGGTAGGTACCTACTTTTTTTATTTAAACTGTGTACCTACAGCATAAAATGTGTATATATTATATTATAATATTATTTATTACCTACTATAGATACTGTTATAATAACCATTATTAATTTATTTCAATAGATATAAAGAGCTAAATATTATGTATGGTTGGCTTAGATATAAAATACATTTTGTTTGACTAATTGACAGTGTTTCCCAACTTCATAAATCAAGACCCAATTTTTGGTAGCTTAATAATTTTTTAGGTCACATACATATAAAACGATTTGAAAATTTAATTTATTATATTATAATTATACTAGTGCCTATATTATAGTAAAACAAAACAATTAGAATTTCTATACGGTTCACATAGCAGAAGGACCTAATAGTGGGTCGCCATGTCGAAAAACTTGAAAAACATTGTTATATATAAATATAATATTCTCAATTTATACGACTTGTACATTGTAACTCGAGTCACTTCACTCTATGGTTTAGTCCTATTTTAAAGAATATTACAGAATAGTACTTTTTAAATATTACCACATTGCAATAAATTTCCCTATATCTACGCACATGGCACAAATAAACTAAATTTTCAGAATTTACAAGCACACAGTATTATATTTATCATGCAGATCCGGGTGAACACGACTTTAATATTTTGTAAACACTGTCCCGTTAAGGAGGCTGACCTTTTAAATTCGTTCGGTAGTATCTATGTAGAGCACGCACTAAGTGTGAATAAATATATAAAATAAAAACCTAAAAAAATACAATAATAACTCAAAACAAAACGGTTCTTTCGATAACAAAGGGAACCATTTTACATATATCAAAACAAAAAATACACTCGGATATAAAATCGAGTACAGTATTACCTATTAGACACTGTACTCGTAAGTCCTACACACTAAACCACAACTCGCTATTCGATCAACCAAAATATATTATAGCGAAAAAATTAACCAATAATCAATGCCCAGCAAACTTTCCTTGAACACAGATAGAGAAATGATGTCGCGACCTACTCCCCAGCTAGAGTATCGTCAGTATAGACGGTTTCTCCCCTCAAGCCGCACCAAGCCAAAAATGCTAAATTATTATATTTATGCTTATTATACATATGATAAAATATGACTTATAGTATAAAGTCTATTTTTTTAGTAGGTAGGTCTATTAAAAAAATAAAACAAAAATAGTAACTATAAAGACTGACTAAAGAAATTCTATCGACTCAAACGACATGTCATATTATCTCTTCGCGGGGTACCTACTCCAATTTAAACACAAAATTGCTCCCATACTCGAATTTTTACAAATTTCGCAGAGGTTTCGTCCGGTATGCCCACCGGAGTCGGCAGCTCCCACAAAATACGCCTCCGCAGATTTCGGCAAACATATTAATGGATTACAATAATTCATGTACTAAATTCAACTGTACCTCTATACGATCAAAGCGGCTCTCGAGTGAAATGTATGAAATTATATACGCTCGAACGGTTTCACAAAATATGTTAAGTTAGCCGTGCGTGTATGTACAGCTTTACGCAGATAGTCCTTAATTGGCGTTTGCGGATAGAACTGCGACGTTTTCTCTCGTACGCACGCGATGTCAATGTGTGTGTGTGTATGTTTTTCAGAGATTTATGTTTTTGTGTCAGTATAGCATGTTCTGCATATTGAACAATATAATATTATAATATGTTTGATATTATTTTGGAGTCATATATATATAGTATAATATTATAGCGTATACATATAAAGGTATCTATAAACCGTTTACGGCATATTATATTATATTATTGTAACCATGTTAACTTTTTTTTTCCTCATATCGAACCCCACGAATTCGTAAAATAGTAACAATATATAAAAAAAAAACGTTTTATTTCACTATAGTTTATTATTATTATTATTTTTTTTAAATTTCGTTTCGAAGTTTTCGAGAAACGCTCCGTGCGTATTTAATTTACATCGAAAACAAATTTACAATAATGTTTTCAGATAACAAAAAGGTCTATTTCGAGGATTATTTAACTCGTGTTTTTAGATATTGGTTAATATGTTGTTTGTTATCTTGTAAACGGTCTTTGGGTACACGGCGTATCCGCGTAAACCAGTTTGTTACCGTGTTTGTTTGTTTAAGGTTAACCCTTTTGCCGGAGTAATAAGTCTAAACGGCGGGAACCCTTAATTTCATTTCACGAGGCGGCAGCTGCGCACGGTAGGTTAGACTACATAATATAGGTACCTACTAATTTCAAGCGTGCGTGCGCACTCCACCCATTTCCGACGGGATATTATCATATAATTTGGAGAAAAAAAATTACGATAAAAAAAAGAAACGGTCGGCACGTTATAATAATATATTTTAATATTATGAAAATGTATTATTGTTGCTGTAGCGCTGTCGGATGCGATGGGAAATCCGAGAAATCTTTTTCCGCAGACAGTGTGCAGCTGCAGACGATTGAAATGCGCGCGACGACTCCTCTCCCGGACGGACGTCGCGGACCTCTGCAGCTCATTTGAATATCGAAAAGTCATTCATGTCCACTCCCGCGTACATTATATGCACATTATTGTGCAGCACATGCGCATAATATGTATTTTAAATTATAATAATATATTTTATAATAATGATAATATTATATACTAGGGCCGGTGCATCTGTATATATGTGTGTGTTCCTGCATATAATATTATTATAATATACATCTACGACTGGGCACAGCAGCGTTCGGTATTTTTGTCCGAGCGTTTTGATTATATTATATACGCATCGATAATAAGGCTGCAGCGTCGCAGTGCATATTATAATATATATAAATATATTGTGGTGGCAGCAGCGACAGCAGGAGCAATAATAATAATAATAATAATTGAGGAACCAATCCTTCTTTGGTCAAGTTCAGGGAAAACGAGTCCATTCGATATACATAATATATATATATAGGTATGTTGCGCCGCGGACGACCAATAGTTTGATTTTTTTATTATTATTACTACTATTATTCCCAGACGCGAACAACGGCCGAACAATACGTTGCATTTACATTCGAAACATAATTCAGTGACGAGTTTGGGACGTATATTATTATAATAATACGCATACGGACAGCCGGCCGGGCACGGTCAAGCTCGCGTATATTATAATCTCCATACCTACTTACAATACTTGCTCACCGCTTTAATAATAATAATAATAATATACGTTTTCAATATTATTATACGCGCGCTCGTCCGTCTGTCCGTCCGGCAGGAGTCTCCGGCTCTCATATAATTGGGACTAAAACGTGGCTCCGTGGGGCTCTAAGTCTTTCGGGACCAGTCACTGTCTCTATATACCTAACCTATAGGTAATACCCATCGTGGTGTACGCAGAAATCGGCATTTAGTTCACTGGTCATCGAGTCGCGCATAAGGTGGTGACTTTATACACTCTATACGTCGTCTACATTGTAATATATTTTGATTTATTCGATAAAATTATCTATTGGTAGTTGCGTGTTTAGAACCCAGTTAGAAGTAGTACAATATTGGCATAACGTGGTATACCAAAAAGAAAACCGCGCAGCGTTCAGCCAATTAAAACACCGGGATCCGCACGACGAGTTATATATGTTATGTGTTATAATTTGTTATAAGTTATATGCAGGACTCGTAAGTTCATGCCTTAAAAAATGCCTAAATATGCATGCACTTGTGCACTCAAAATTGGCAAAATATGCATTTATATGCTCTAAATATCTCAAATTATGCACTTTAAAATGCTTACTTAAAAAAATAATTGTTGATAGAATCGATGAGAATCTAATAGAATCATTCTATCTAATCGTGATGTGTACCCAAAACACTGATAAACTGAATGAAGTAATTACTACTATATAGCTATATATAATTTTATGATGCAACCGAATTCCCAAAAATGTTACATAATATTATAATTTAAAATTTAAAACGATCGCGTTTTTATTTCGTCAAATGTCGTTTCTTTCATATATAGTAATTCCATGAAAAAATGCATATTGATATAATAATATGAATAGGAATATCAAAATCATGTATAATATGTTTGACTTAATAGAAATATGCATACAAATGCCAAATAGGCAAAAAAACCTCTAAATATGCAAAAACATGAAAAATAATACTTCACATATTTAACCGTGGTACCTTGAAATAGATTTATATGCCATCTGGCATTAAATACAACTTAGCAAGGTTTATATGTACATACATGAACTTATACGAGCCCTGGTTATATGTTACGGACAACACTGAGTGTAATTGAAGGCACCTCAACACTGTAAAATATACGAAATAATATGGAGAGGTGAAACAAAAATGTCGTCCGAGATCGATACGACGTCGTCCGTCACCGAATTATTATTAATAAAATATACACCGTGACAGCGTGTCCTATCGCGGACGAACACGCGGTAGGTAAACATAATTCGTTATACATCACTACCATCGTTGGCGCGTCACATTTGCAACACCTAAACACGAAAATGGGTTTATTGGGGTTAGGACGCCTGCACGTCATAATATGTAGAAACATCGATACGACCTTATAATATAATATATTAATATATTTTTATAGGAGTGATTTCCAAAGGTCTCGTCGAACAGCGGAGCTGGTATGCGCGTGCGTGGAGGTAATCGGAATTCGTACTTGCGAGAACGAAATTATTCGACCGGCGCTAGGACCCGGTTTTGCTTCAGCACCAGTGCAGCAAATGTACCGTCGGAAATAGATTTTAAAACGTTTGCAACGTATATTATGTATAATATATAGACGAAGAAGCTTTATAATATAATTTGTAATATTGTATTAATAAAAACTCAAACATGTTATGTTTGACTTAGTACTTGCTTTATATTTTACTGTAATTTTATTTTGCTTTTTTGTTCTTACAGTTACAATCTTACATAAAATTATATGGATGAAGCATTGAAGCCATGTCCCAATGATCTGAAGCCCGTACAAGCGACGAGTTTCTAATATTGATACTACTAGATGTGCGCATGTGTGAGACGAACAGCCACATATTTAGCGGTTGGTCGCTTATTGATATTATAGTCACCATCAAGCGTTTTTTCAGAATACAAATTAAATATTTTTATTTTATATATTATTTATATTTATTATATATTCAATTAAATCTAATACAAAACTTGAACAAATTTTCTAGATTTTAAAACATAGTATTATATCTAATTTAATACCATAATGAACACATAATGATACCATTATAATCACAATGTCATAATGCAAAGGACTGATGTCCATTTTATATTAGTATGAATAACTAAATACATGGTATATTGGTATGTGTTAAAATGTATTTTAATGTTCTAGAAGAATGAATAATTTCTTATTAACATCGTTTTCAGTTGGATAAATGGATAAAAATAATCTATAGGTCTTGATCAGAGAAGAAAATCCTGATAGGACGTAGAACTGTCAGTATCCACAGAAGTTTTGGGCAGTGACCTAAATTCGGTATTTTGCTAGGATATATTATATATATATATCTTATAATAAGAGTGTAAGACTTTTTCAATTTTAGAACAAATCATATTTACTGTGGTTTAGAAGTATTTTTTTTTTTTTTGTAAGAAATCGTAAAAAAATAACGTTCAAAATAGAGAGGTTTTTGGTTTTTTACGATAAAAAACATACAATCGTATAGTACCGCAACGCTCTAAAATAATATAGCATTGTGCTACTGCAGTATAATAGCGTCATTACGACAATCGTGCGCCAACCCCGACCTGCTTTTTTATGGACAGTTTAACGCGGCCCGCACTCTATAGATTTCTGATAATTATGTACAGTAAACCTAATGATGAAGAGAATATAATAATATAAAATATCGAACATCAACGAGATCATTATTATTAATACTATTATGATTATTTTCGTATAATATAATATTATTTATTTTCATCAGACGCTTTTACGTAATATGCTCAAGTATCAAGCGACGCGTCGAATCAAGTAGGTATATTATATTGCTTTTGGCAATTACGGGATATTTATAATAGATTTAAGTAGGTATTAAATTTGCTTTTTTTTTTATAAACATCGTTAATTGACGGCATACTAAATGCGCGCGGTGGTAAATTCAATTCCTTTTCTCGGCGTGGGACGCCACTAAACACCTGTAATGACTTCCTATCTGTGGAGACCAATGATGATTGGGTCTATTGCGCGTGTATATATCCTTCGATAAATGCTGCTTTATAATAATATAAAAAATAAACCGTTTTATACGAACGACTTATATATAAATTGGTGTTATGTAATGTCTCACTACATTATGGAACCGGTCCGGGGAGATCAATAATTTTACACTATAAGCTTATAACTTATAAGTACGTTCGCCGCCCTTAATATATTAATTAATAAAAATACGCTTATAAGTTTCGCGGTAGGCAACAAAATATAATTACGATTTAGTGATTATGCCATTGCGGACGGGTTTCGTCTAATCGATACGGATTTTACGATACCGCTATTCGTTATTAAATTTTTTAAAAAAAAAACATGCGTAACGTGCGTTGTATATTATGACGATATGACGACTCGTCGCATTTATATGGGTAACACCGTGGTATAGTGCGGTACTACATTGGTCGAGTGGTTGCGTTTAGTAATTATTAGTGTGGACTAGCATATTAAACGTTTATAATATAATATTATTCGAGTTCTGTTTTTACTCCTTCGTGGCCCGAACAACTGGTCGGTCGCGTACTGCAGTGTCGTGACTGCCTTAAGACAGTTTAGGTACATATATATAGGTTACCCAGGGACGAACCCAAGTGGTGTGACCCACTCTGCTACAATGTTAGACTTTCAGTCGACACTCGGTAAATTTATTTAAGAGTTCGACAACTTTAATGACGATACAACACCCCTACGATTTTTTTTCAGATCGTCCCTGTTGTACGTACACCTCCTGCAGGCCAGGCGTGAGGTGTAATCACGACGAACTGGCGTAAAAATTATCAGATGTGGGCAATGCCGTTACGCCGTTACGGGTTCAGTAAAATAAAATTAAATACATAATATTATATCGGATGTGATTCGATGTGAAATCGTCAGATCTCGTCTCGACACACTCGTACGTCCATTATAGTATATAGGTAGGTGCACCTACGCTAAACACACAGACGTTTTCGAGTTCGATTTATCCCGTCGCTCGGATACACGTGAACAGTAGTGCAGGTGAATAATAATAATATGATTTAAATTATTAAATTTTATATTCTTGAGTGCGGTCTCTAAAAGTCGACCTCGCGCGAAGCGTTTCGGAGAATCACTCTCGTCGTTTATTATCATATAGACACATTTTAATATCATCGTATTTGTATTACGCTTTTATTGTGTACCTACTTATCACAATATAATATGTTATATTGTTGTGTGGACCGATGTGCTCAGGTCGGGCGTGAAACGGTGAGAAAAACGGACGCGCCGGACAAAGTCTTTCACGTCCATTGATATGTACGAGCTGAAGACATAACGCGTATTGTCGCAGAGTGGTACCACACGTGTTTTTAAACACACACACGCCATCGAAAATGGGTTTAAATTTTCATTGTACGTTTTGTATTTTCGATGTGCGTGTGGATTTTTCGATTCCACGATGCAGTCAGAATATTATTATTATTATACACATAGGGTAGCGTACCCGCAGCGTATCCGTCAGTCGACCTTAGGAAACAATCGCTGGTGCGTATTATATATTATAATGGCACTGTCAATCACTGCCCTTTTTTTGACGTTTCAATAACAGTCGTCATTTGGTCGTCGTCGTCGTCGTCGTCGTCGTCGATTATTATTGTTATTATTATCGTACGCACGCGCTAGCCCGCTTGTGGGTTTTTCGTCGTGCCGGTATACGTTCGAATATAATAATAATATAATAATATTATATAGATATGAACCGATGATGGCCGGCATGTCAGAGAGGCACTTGAGTACGGGTGAAAAAAAAATAAATACGTATCGAAAATCGAATTTTCGCCAAAAAGATTATGGGTGGGTCGACCGTGCAACGTGTACGATATAACACACACACATATATATATGCGTAAAGTCACCGTACATATATATGGTCAGAAAAGGCGGCTGATCCTCGACGAGAGTATCATATACCGAGGGATTATAATGGGGTTCTTTTCAAATCGAATTCCAAATTTCACAGTTTACACATATGTACCTATACTCACGCCGGCTCGCTCTGCCACGCAGATGTATACTATATTATTAACATATATACGTTTTTGCCTCGCGAAATAAATGGAACAATAATTCCGTTCGTATTATATTAAAAATTATTGAATGTTTTTGAATATTCTATTATAAGCAGATTTGGTTAAAATACTTTTTAAAAGTATTCCAAATATTTTAAATTTATAGGTATATATATATATATATATAATAAGTATATAAATTAATATATAATATAATAACTTATATATATAAGTAATTATTATTTATTAGTAATGTAAAAGAGTATACCTATATAAGAAAAAAAGTATTCAAAAATATTCCGAATACTACCCAAGTCTGATTATAAGCCTATAATGTATATTTGGTATCAGCTCCTTTTACTTCGATATGTCCCAACGTCCAATTTTATAATACAAATTATTATGTGCACTGAGAGGCGAGAACGACCGTGCTAATAATATAGGTTAGGTATATCGAGATAAACATATTTATACATTTTAAACGCGTCACATGAGATTGGTATATTATTATTGTAATCGTTATTGCCCATTTTAAATACCTCATAATCGGTTATCCTAGTTACGTGTTATAAATACGGTTTAAAGAGGCTGAGATTGTTCTCTAAACCTCAATGTTAATATAGTAATAACCAGGCAATAAAACTTAAATGTGCGTGGTGATGTTATAATAGGTGTTGTGCAAAGCGGGTACACATTTTAAATATATTAATTATTAGAAAATAATTTATCTATTTGAAATATATTTAACATTTGGAAATTGTACTTGGTTTTTGTAGTTTTAATTTTAAATACGTCGTTATTTTTTAACAAAATATGAAATACGTTAGTTGTGTGAATTATGAATATTATGATTTATGATAGATTATTTATCACAATAATTGACAATTGGGAAGACAGATTAACACTGGCAGTGCTGTCGACGTCTGTCGTATGGATGGTTAGGCGGGGCCATCCTTAGGGGGCGAGTAAGGCCCAGGCCCTAAGCATCACGCTTTTCACTTAAATGTGGGGGACCTCGCGTTTGAAAAAAGTGGTAAAATTTGTTTACACCCTGGCCCTCGCAAATCCTAAGGACGGCCCTGTAGTCAGGCGAGTCCCCCCCCCCCCTAGGGAGTCGGGATATTATTGTCAGATTGTATGTATTTTCACAACATTTCGTAGGTATATTATATTTTGCTGTGAATTGCACTTGAATGTATTTGATAGTAGAAATTGTGCTTACCAACGTATACAGTTAACTACTTATACCAGCGTATAAAGTTTCAATAAAAAAATTAATTTATTAGACAAATTAAAATAACCGATATAAAACTATATCTATACATCCCAAATAGGAATGTATACAAAATGTTTCCACCAGAGCGCGTTTTTTCAATCTGCTTCCACAATATTGAGTAGTGGTACAAACTACAAATGACGTCTGTAATAACTAATAAGTAATAAGTTATATAATAATAGGCGAGTCAATTTTTCTGCCTTGCTGGATGAATTATTCCAACTTCAAAAAGGTGTCTTTTATTATACTGATGAAATTATTAAGAGACTCATTCGATATTGTTCATGAGCCAAAAAGAAGATTATTATTTATAAAATATGGAACAAAATGGTTATTATTTATATTGACTAATGACTATATTATATAGCTTCTACGTGTCATGTTTAGTTTTATGCATATTAACTATTTTAATATTTAATACAGAATATTAATAATGTATATTATTTACTATTTAGTATTTACACAACAATTTTTTATATTCTATATTCCACAGTAGGTACTAATGTACTATAGTCTTTAGTGCAATATATAAACTATTTATTTTTATGATGTTTTAAGCTTTAAAATTGTTCCTACCCATCTAAAATTAATATATATATATATATATATTATGAGCTATATTGTCGATAATTAACATCAAATAATGTTTTGTATATAATATTTTGTATTTTATGTATATTGAATTGACTATTTTGCATTTTAAATAGATTTTCAAAAAATAATAAAAACACTATATCGAATAACAATTTATAATATATCATGACATAACCATTTTTCCCGACTCTGGTTAAAATTTAATTTTTACATTAAACTAGTTTTAACGCAGGATGTCTTTATTTAAAAAAATGTAATTTTACTATTGAATGATTTTTTTAAGAAAATACGTTAGTACAAACAAAAAAAAAGCCTCAAAATGTAATTAAAATATAATATTGCATCTCAAAATGTATGTCAAAAAAAAAAAGCTTGTGTGCACTTCTGTGTTGTTTTGAAATTTTAATTAAATTTGTTGCTGAACGATTTATAAATTGTAAAAACCACAAACTCTTTATTCGCAAACTAAAGATTAAAAAAATAATAGTAATAGTAAATAAAAAATGATTACAAGAATAATGTTGAAATAATTTATTTTATTAAAAATATCCTTGATTCGTTTAAATGCACGTTTATAAGTACACGGCGGAGTAGTCGAGAATAAATTATTCCATCGGAACTTATCTTGCCTATTTAATTACATTTTTATTTCGAATGCAGAAAACTAAGTTCAGGTAAATCCATTAAATGGATTAAATTTTACCGCGACACAAGTTTATAATAATATACATTTAAAACGCTACAGATAAATACAAGGCTTGGACGAGCAGTCTGCTGAAAACAAAATAATTATGTATTCCTGCGATTTTCAACAAATTATATGCGTACTTCGCTATGCACTCGGAAGTCACATAATATATTAAACAGTGTTTGAAAAAATGCATATTTTTAATACACTAAGTTTAATCAAACACGCGAATACAACGCAATTTGATGCGTAAAACCGCTCAGGTATAGACATAATATACACATGTAAACGTATCGATTTTGGGCGAAATAAACACTGATTCGATTATCGAACAGACGATGCGTTATACAGGACAATGCGATCGAACCGATCTGTAATAATAATGGCCGTTATTAAAGGACCGCTACGATTAAACGTCCGATTCATTGTGATCGAAGTCTCTGAAGAGTTAGACTTTATATTATATGGAATTAACTAATTGACTGCAAAATTACAGCGCACATTTCAACTGCGACTGCACCTCTAATGGAATGGCATAAACGTGCAGCTCGGGTAAATGCATTTATATAGTTCTGCACCACTAGAAAATCTAAAATATACGTATGTCCTACTCACGAAGCTTAGGGCTTATATATCCGAAATTTTAATGAAATAAATATATGATTTAATTATACTTACTTACTATTCGTGAAATAATGATAGGTAGATGATTTTATTATGCACTTTTAATATTATAATTTCAACGAGATACCATTTATACCAATTACTACCAATAACCTGTATTACAATTAACCACATCAATAACAGTTATTGTTATCGACATCGTTTATATTCGGTTGTCATAATATTATTAATTATTTTATTAAAAAAGTTTTCTTAAAATCCACAGTTTTCATTTTTTTTTTCTAGCGCAGTTTTATGACTGGCAATTTTCGCCATTCGGGTTGATTATAATATATAATAATGTAGGTACCTATACAGATAATTATTTCATCATAACATTTAGGCGGATCCCGTCCGAACGAAAAGTATTCAGAGCTCACAAAACAGATAAGAAAGCACGTGTGTTAAAAATGTTGTAAAAGTGTATCTGATCGAAAATACAAATTACGCGAAAAACATACAATAACGATTACGCGGGTCGGTCGAGTTTATTTTTTGGACGTGGCAGTATAATATAATATGTGCGACAACTTACCCAGTGGATGTAAATAACATCCATAACATAACGTAAATTATAAAATAATATAATCTGTTACGCGGCCATAATGTAACCGTGTTTCCATCCGAAAAAAAAACCAATTTCGTTTACCTCCGAAAAAAAAATAAAATCACGTTTTAAATAGAATTTATATTATGTATTTTCGTCGAGACGTTTGTAGGTACGATATTATTATTAAATCTGTATACGAACATAAATATATATTATATGTACATGTTAAATGTTCGGTGTATATATCTATTTCATTTAAAAAAAAAATACTATTAAATACTGTCGGATAGGTAAATATTACATATTTTGAATGTATATATAAGTTACATCTACGTGCGTATTTCCAGCAGTACTCTACCTTTATATCATATTGACTTATTATTCAGGTCCAATTTTATAACAAATATCTCTGTACCTATACATAAAATACGTATACCACCGCGGTATACCTACATCGCCATAAAACAAATTAATTGAATACAACAATTCTAATGGTACACGTTGACGCTTTAATTATTCCGAGTAAAACGAAATAGCATTTCGTGCTATTATTTTTTATGTTTTTTTTTTTTTTTGAAGCCATTTCCATTAGCATTTTGTGGGGGGGGGGGGTAAGGTTGGTTTTGAGCACCGTGAGGGTTGCTAAAAATCCGGGTGCTAGCGACGCCGGACGATGCTTGACCGGAGCACACATTATTAGCGACTGCGGCCAACCACCGCGCCACGCCAGTCATATTATTATATATTTTGTCTTACGTAAAAGTGTGTCCTACGTATTAATTATGATAGTAATATATTATTATATAATATTAAATGGACAGCTCGTCGGACTTTTTCCACTCTCCGTCGGCGATCGAACGTCTAAATATTTTACCGGTACTACTCACCCTGCAGGATACGTCGTAGTCAATAATTGTGAATATTGTGATTAATCGTCGATCGCTTTCGCGTGACAGTTATTGCAAACCTCCTCCGCACTAGCTATCACGCATATAGAACGATTTAAATGATTTCGACGGGTCTCCTACCGCGGTTACCACTATTCGGATGATATACAACTCCAACATAACAGGCGTCGTATACAAGTCGTACAACACCGGTAGCACACCCAAAAACGAGACACGGCCTAACATGCATAATGCATATAATTTTGATACGTATTTTATGATTTTATACATCATCGTAGGCAGATATTATTATGTTGCGTGTGCGTTATAGACGATAATAATATTATTATGATCGCGCGATCGTCCTGCTGCACACGATACAGTAATAATAATATTATTATTATTATTATACGTTCGGTCCGACACCAATTATTATCATTTTACGTATATCATTATTTCGTCTCATTATCGTCGTCGCGATGTTATATTGACAGCAGACCTCAGAGGATCGAACGCACACCGTGTAAACGACCATATATATATACGTACCTACATGATGTTACCTATATTATTACGACGAGAAAATACTAGTCGGACGTTTCATTATTACTGTCGTAATTATTATTATCGCTACAACTTATATTTCGACTTTACCGGACGACGAGCCGCGAGCGAGGAGCAGACGCGCGTGAGAACTTGTAGCTATACGCGCGTGGACCGGTGCACGCGAGACGATTGTTATACTATGTTCAGTGTTGTATAATATAATATTATATTGTGTACCTGTTGCCTATCGTATAATATGTATACAATTATATATGAATATGGATAAAAGCGGAGGTTTAAGGGTGGCCGAAATGGAGTCAAAGCCGCCCCGGAGTCGACTCGAGTTCCTATCCAAGAGTAGAAATTCCATTATGATATGATACGTTTGTGTTATACACGACGTAGGTACAGTGCATATTTGCTTTTTACTCTAAGTAAATATAACAATTTTATAATAAGGAAGCGTTTCTCAATCTGTGGTAGGTACCCGAAAAGCTCATATATAGGAACGCTAAGAAAAACTCCCTTTATAAAAAGAAAATGGAATGCATATCATTAATCACATCAAATATTATTTGGTTTATTTAATATAAATAATAATTATTGTACGTATTTGATTTTCTTTTTATGCATTAAATGCTTATAATATTTATCATCATTTTATAGCCTCTAATGCAATTAAATTTCATACGTCATTTAAAATGACGTATACATTTTTGATAAGCAAAGAAAAACGGTTTTTTAGTAAAGTAGTACATGACTGCACTGTAGGTGGTACATGTGGATATAAAAAGGTTGAGAACCACTGTTATAAGGTATTCTGCATCGTTATTTAGAATATTAGATTTCAATAATAATTATTGTGAAATAACCTTTTCGATGTTTGGTACCTATATATGAGTCTGCGTACTACATAGCTACAAGATGTAGTATAGAAGCTTATAGAAGCTATAATATTATATGAAATTTAAATTCCATTAAATCGGGAATATAAGTTTAATATATAACATAAGTATTTAATATTTAGTTTGTTTAAAATTTCGCAGACGGTCCAGTTATTAGTATTCATCTAGATCAAACGATTCCATTATGTTTTATGCATGTAAAAAAAAAATCGTATATACTATAATATAGGTACTATTATATAGCTTTATCGGTAGCTAGTGGCTACCGTTTGTACGGACAGTAAAAATACACTGAAAACTGTATAAATATCATATCATACATATTACATATTATATATTATATATGTAAAAATTTAAATTCAACATTAATTATCCGACTTAATCGAAACGTTGTACGCCTGCAGTTGTAGGACTGGTATGTACTATTTTATTTCGATTGAGTAAACATACATAATATATTATTATTATTATTATTACACTATATGTATTATATTATCAGCTAATAGTTACAACATATTAAAATGTAATATTTTTGTTAAAATATTAAATTATAATATTAATCGTGTGTGTTTTTTTCCTATCGCTGGATACGTCGTCGTCGTCGTCGTCTTCGTTGTAATTATATTATACCGTGACGTGATCGTTGTATATTCAATTTCATCGTAGTTCACACGACGACTATGATAAATTCCACGTCGAAGAAAATTAAATCTATAGAATCAAAAATTTCTTCACCAGCTTATAATACGCACTGCAATATTATAATATCCCATAAACTACATATTATTATTATTATTATTATTATTATATAGTTTATGACGAGCAAACGCGGCGCCGAATCGAGCGCTGCAGACCTCGAATAACTCTATCTATCTCTATATATACCTAGATATTTATGTGTACAGTGCTCACTATATAATATAGGTATGTACCACATAGGTGTATTAGCGTCGTATGTGTGCGTATATATTATAATAACTTACGGAAACCCTTAATGGGTTCTTCGGTTCCGCACACATATATATATACTCTCGTATGGATTATCATTTGAACCTATATATATATATATATATATAACATATTATACCTATGCCGACGCCACATACAGGTATAACACGCTCGGTTTCCAATATATTATTCTGCCAAATATAACATAATATATACGTATATACACAAACGCACATACATACAGGTGGTATACGCGTACGTGTATAATATGACCACCAACTCTCATTATAAAACGTGATCGTTGGGTTTCGAAAACGGCGGCGGACGATAATTTTCGGAAATGATATGTAATGTGCATAATAATAATAATGTATACTTAACTATGTATCGTAAAATTCGGTGAGACTCGTTCCGTATACGTTCGGCAGCAGCGACCTGTATATATGCATATAACATAATATCAAATAATATTCATATATTCAATATTATATTATCATTATTATACGATCGAAAATTCAGATGAAAACGAAATAGACGACGCATATAGGTATCCGATAATATTATTATTATTATTATTATTATTATTATCATTTAGGTGCCTTGTAAAATAATATTATTATATTATTTTGTCACCGCCGTCGTACGTCTCGTGCGCGGTCGGACGAGTAGTAATCTATGGAATTTCGTCGGATCTCCGAGACGCGCTGGGCGGTGAATAAAAATCGATTGACCTGCACCGTCGGACGAGTTAATGAAAATCAACCGAACGTTTTATTACGATAATTATTATAATAATAATATTATTTATAATATACAATTATTATCATGGATCGTCTCGTCGGCTGTGGAAATCCAACACAGTGTCCGATTTCAAATTCGTAACTAGTTTTAATCGACCGTGGTAATCAACCGCGGTATACGCACGGACGTCGTCCCAGGTCCGCTGCTGCGCCGGGAACCTAATAATATTATATGCATTAATGCTTAAAAATATATCGGGTGCAAGTAGAAATTTGTTTGTAGACATAAAATTGTTCTTCGTTCTGTGCGTCGTGGGTATATAGTTAGGTACCATATATAAACTTATAATACGACAAAATACCGCGCAGTGTACACGTTTTCTGTAAGATTATCAAAGCCAACATAATATTATGTGCAAAAAAGACAGACTCTATTCGTGGCCACGTCGTGTGTATTTTATTGAATTATTATTGGTCGTTATTGTAATCATGGTAGTCGTTCACTAACCATGATCCACCGGGAAATTTCCAAATTTGTGCTGAGCTTGACCCAAAGTTTGTGCAGGAGATAAGTGATGGCATCTATCAAATGTCATATGATCTAATAACAATTTGTATCACTATACTTACAGGGGCGGACTGGAACGAAGGGCAAGTGGGTGATCGCCCCCTGGGCTGTTATGATTGCGGGCCCTCGCAGGTTTATTGGGCCAGTGGACCGTGATTATTTTATCAATAGGTACCTACTTTATGCAATCTATAAAACTGTAGCTTGGTTTGCTTAATATTAATGATAGCTATTGCCATTAAAAAATGTATATTTGTGTAATTTTTGGGCCTTTACTTATGATCGCCCGGGCCGATTTTTTACCCCAGTCCGCTCCTGTATACTTATTAATGTGACGGTCAAGGAGTTTCATAAAAATCATCCATATAAGGTCATTTAAAAATCAGTCGTAGGTATAAAGTTTGCTTCTCTCGCATGTGTGTTGGCTATTCAAAGCATAATATAGTATCACATATGCGCGGTCTATATATACCCAAGTCCGAGTTCAGGTATAAGCGGTACACACGGAATTCCGATTCCTGCGTCCGCGATACTAATGGCTGGTGGTACGTATATAATTACGATTTCCGGTAACATATTTTACATTATAAATGGGTGTCATACGTCGTTATAATAATATCGTGTCTACGATTATATATACATTGGAATAATAGAAGATTAACATAATATACTATATAGAATATTGTCGTAATGGGTGCGCGCGATTACACGACGAGCTGCAGGAGTCGCGGTCTTGTTTCGGGACGTTCGTTTTAAACGTGCCCCATTAATATAATTTAGGAACTACATAATATATATATATATATATATTATTATCATAACGACATAATATTCTATTCGGTTCGCACCTACGCGTGGCGGCAGCGGCGTACGCATCGCGCATTATGGTAATGACTGCACGGCGGAGAGAGAGCCGCAGAGCACGGGGGCGAGCATTATCGGAAACCGAAAAATTTGTTCTCGAGACGTGAACGATAATTTAATGATCGCATTTATAATTTTTTTTTTCCAGAAGATACGACTGTTGCAGCGACGGGAGATGCCTCGCTTTCCTACGCTGCCTACGTGACTTACCCATGTTATTATGTATATCGTACTGAACCCGTGTTCGTAATGTGCGCTGTTCGGTATAATTTTCGAAAACGCGTGGGCGTGCATAAAAAACAACAACAGCCACATATATATAGAACGAGAGCTCCTCCGTCGTAGGGTCGCGAATGAGTTTCCGCGACGCGTCGCATACGATGTAATATTTTTCTGGTCCGTCCGTGCGAATCACCGCCCGTCGAGTATTATATTCCATCATCACCATCATCATCATCATCACTGGGCCGCAGCGCGTTTGCCACATGGGCACTGTATTATTATTATTATTAACTATATAATAAATATAATATATTGCTATTATTACTGTATTATTATATTCGAAGACTCGATAACGCCAATCCTTACCCATGGCCCGGCGTGTGATATATGTTATGTACCTATTATTTTATATCGTAATCGTATCGTAAACGCGTTCACCCGCGGCAACGACGAGAAGTGACCAACCTCACGACGTCCTGCACGGCGACGACGACGACGCAATAATGTTATGCAAAAACAAACAGACAAACGAATCCACGATAAAGCGACGCATAACGTATTGTTATTATTGTTATTTAAATCCTAGGTAGAGACTGGGGAGAGAGAGAGAGAGAGAGAGAGAGAGAGAGATAAAGATAGGGAGATAGAGATAGAGATAGAGAGAGGGAGATAGTGAGAGAGAGATAAACACCGACAAACGGTTTTTCTCTCGTTTAGGCAACGGATTAATCGTTACAACTAGATATACCTACCTACTTTATACATACACACAATAATATTATGTATACGCTGTACAATTGTAATTGTGAAATAAACGTTCCAGAACAATTATATTATATACCACGATAAATAAAATAATAGTTTACAGCAATAATTGACGAGGTAACAATAAGAGACGACCGATAATATGTTGTTCTGTTTTTTTATTTACACTCATACAACTGCATATACGATACGCCACTACTACATAAATATATTATAATAATAATGTATACGAAAACACCGTAAAGGCGTGTATGGGTTTCCAGTACATACGAATAAAATTACATAGACTTAATGTTATGTGAATCATAAAATAGTGTACGCGTGTGTTTGTGCGTATATTAGAGTGTAATATCGAACAATAGGTCTGTGTGCGACGGCGGAGAAAGGACAAGTCGAACGCATAAATTAACACGTCGAGCTTGTGAACGAGTATGACGGGGAGAGAACCGTTAACGTCTCCCGAAAAAGTAATTAACTAAAAACCGTATTTCGGTGAGAGGTATAATCTGTACCCAAAGTCGTCCGTGATGTATCATAATACGGAAAAAGGAAAATTCAAACGCGCAATGACGACGAAGGATTGGTTTTCGACGATCCTCTCGGAACGAAACGTTTAAATAACTTTGATAAATTATTATCGTAAAGCTATTTACAAGCTCGAACTGGATGGTGATAATTATAATAATAGTCAACAGAGCAAAAAACTTGAATTTTCTCGGAACCCTATACGACTGCCAAATACTATACGCAGTCACACTGCTATCGAACGATTTAGCGTTCAGCAGCTGAGTTTTTAAAACTGAAAATTAAAGTGTACCAAAAAATAATAACATATTATATTGTTAAAATAATTTATACTAAACTGTGTATAAAATACAAAAAAATGTCCAAAGTTAAAGTCATAAATTATTATAGTGGGTAATTATATAATCTTATAAAAAATATGGTCGTTGAATACATAAATAATGTGTTGATAGCGACCATTTCAGGGCTTTCAATATTCCTGGACATCGTTAGACGTTCGTGAAATTAGCCAACATATTTTTCTAAACATTTTAACAATTTAACTGAATTTTGTATCACATATTAAATTTATTTTTCATGTACCTACCTATATACTCAATATTATGTTTGATTCGGTAATTTTTTTCTTAACCTTTTCCTATTATAACTCCGCAACTCTAACAAACCCCATTGACTTCTTCATGGTATAAAAATTGTAAACCAAAAAAAACAGTTTATAAGGGGATAATCGTTTTTGTCGTCTCTGATCACAAAAAGTATTTTATACCATGCAGTAATTCGGTACATTCATGGTTAATTAATCTACATGTTTTTAGAATTTTTGTAGACACTTATAAGTTCAAAGTACAGTTTAAATTCATCAATAGATCATTTATTGCATATATTATGAGCACACTTTTATAATTTTTTACAATTATTGTGTTTATATAGTCAAGCAGTTTATTTAGATTACAAAATAAAATGAGATTTGAAAAATTAAACCACGTGCTCGCAATTTTATGAAAATCCAGGTTACTATTTAAACATGAATTTTAAATAATTATTATAATTTTATGCTTTTGAAAAATCAACTTCAAATATGTGAGTATGCCAAGTTTAGTACAGTGATATTATGCAAAGTTTGAAATAAAAATCGTGTATTTCAGTCAAATGTATACCACATCCACGAAGTAGCTGGTCTCCCCACGTAGGTAAGCACCAGTTAATTTATTACTCTCGTGGTCAAAGTTGACCAACACATTTCTGAATTCGCCAAATCGTTCCATCATAGTTAAACAATTTGCTATTACTCGTAAACAGCTCGCTAATAGGTACTATTATGGCAACAAATTGTATAGGTATCGGTATTTAAAGGTAAATAGACTACGGGCACGGATATAGCTGCCCACCCAGATCAACACATTTTTTTTAACTACCTATACATTTGTCCTTTACAAGACGGAGCGATTTGCTAACATCATAATATAATATAATAATATCGATTTGCCATATTTATTCACCAATATCTATACTATAATAGTATTTGCTAAGTATCGAAACGGTCTTAACTAACCGGCACGTGGGCCAAGCTCACAGACGTACGTTTACCTGCTTATATATAGACGGGCTACCACGCATCGCGACTTTCCCCGTTTATCACTGCTGTTCACGTGTACGTACGACGTGATAACCATGACCGTGGTCTCGTTAAACCCGCGACCGCGGTTTTGGGTCGTATCGACGATATCATATCGACATTTGAAACGTATTTGATTAAATCTATTATATAACGTCCGTACGGTTTAGGCGCAGCATTTACGTAAATATATTTAATATAATATCCGTTGGCGGTCCTATTGTGAGTGCGACGCGATAACGCGCGCTATTAGCGTTTTCCACGCGAGTCGTTTTCCGAAGGGGGTAGGGGCGGAAAAGTCGGTACCTCTCCCGGCCGTAGCTGCCCTCCTCGGCGCCACGGAAAATCGTCGCGTCGGCACCGGATTTTCAGCGGTTCGTGCTGCACACCGCCGTCGTATACGATAATATATTATTATATCATTTTCCACTCGTATTTATGTTATAGGCATGTTCTATACGTGCTACAGCGGCGCGTCGGCGGTCGCGCAAACCATTCGAGTGGAAAACCGTACACGATAATATTAATACCGAATACGCGTATAATATGGATGGTAATACGCGTGACGGTGCAGCGTTACGTATATTACATTATTATTATTATTATTATTATATAGGTACATTATTGTCGTGACGCACACGTTTCCCGCCGGGACCGGTCTCGATTTTCGTCGGCAAAACAATAATATAGGTACGGTGGAAACGGTCACCGCGGTATACTAGGCATACACAAGTACCTATATATATACATATATACGTTATCTGCGCGATAAATCGTAACACGCGCTATATAATATTAATATATTATGATGGTGATATAATTTATTATAATATATTATAAGCACGCGGTCAATTTTGTTCGCGAAACGCTCGCGTGGGCTCGGACGACGGTTTCTGAGAACCCCCATCCACCCCTCCGATGACCTAACGTGTGTAGCTCGGCGAGATCAGCAGGTTCGTTTCGTGACTGGACCGCTCGAGAACTCCGACGGTGCTGCAGGTGACCGCGGTGGAAAAATTCAAACTTCCACGAAAGTCCTTCGTCCTTTGATCGCACATCAATATATCCTTGCAGTAGATCCTCCGCGTAAATTACACTTTTATAGTATAGGTAATATGTACCTATACTTAACGATTGCAAACGGGGATGAATCACCTCTCTCCCTCTCCAGAGTCTGCAGTGATTAATCTTATAGGTAAACCCATAACCGAACTAAAATCCTGCGTACAACATGGCAAATTTGAGTTTAGTATATCAAAATTTTGCGTTTTTGACTTTAACATTTTAATAAAAAATTTTCCTATTATCAAACTTCGAGGCAAGAACATTATTTGTGCTTAAGTATATTTAAATAATATAAAAAAAAGTATAATAGTGTGTTAAAATATATGTCAATATTCAATAGAGCTAAAAAGTAAAAACTATCGCTTAAAAATTGAAATATCTTTCAATATAATATGTGCGATTTCGAAGGGCTGGAGTTTCATTGCATTTCTCCACTAGGCTCAAAATCATTTAGTCGTGATTCTTAAATATTATTTTTTTTTTGGACTACGATTCCCATAAAATGATTTTTCTGATTTCACATGTAAATCTATTAATTTTTTTTATTATTATAGACGAAACGAGCTGTGATCAATGCATTTTTTTTTGCATATTTTGTAAATACCTATTGAAGTGTTTCTACCCATTAATTTTACTATTTTTCGTTGGTTTTTCCGGACAAGTCAACATTAAGGATAAACTATTTATTCAATGTAGGTATACTAAAAAACCATAGCCAAAATCTGCGATTTTATTTCAAATCAAAAAATATTAGTATTACTAAAAATCGTGTAGTATAATACATCTTTAGGTACACGTATTTCCGCTGCTCTTAATTTCATTATTAATTAAAATGCATATTTGTTTGCATATTTTTGAATATTTTAAGTGGATAAAATGTCAAGCACTACTTTAACAACCGTAGTCTATAATCGTGGTGCTCAACCAGAGTGTTGCTTAATATTATTGAGTATAGATAGTATAGTATAGTATACTATCTATACTTAATGGTAATATGTATCGTGATGTGTGTCTCCAAAAGAGATTTTTTGACAATTTTTTTTTTGATTTTAATGTGTCGACATTCATTATGATTTAAGTTAGGATGTCGTCGTGAACAAAATGTTGAGAACCACTGGACTTTATAACTCGCACAGGAACGCGAACTGAACTTTAAAGACATTGTCGTGCTTTGACATATACGTACCTATATACGCTGTAAAGTGCACGCGTATTAATTAATTAAAAAAAAATAATTATAATAATAATAAATTATAGTATGTGCGTCGAGTGCTTATGCGATATTAGACATATTAAATTCGAAAACTGTTGCGGGGAAAAGTGTGGTGTGTTTCAAAAGCTTCGGCTGCGCTATTGTTTTGCGTCATTATATGTATAATAATATTATACACGTCTGCACAAACTCAAAACGTTTCCGAACACAATCTATAGATATGTTATAATGGTAAAAACGATTCTGTCAGAATATCTCGTTTAAATATAATACCATAACAGCATGCGACTTTGTCCAACAGCTATTTTTGGTTTTAACGTGTACGTATATGTATATAATGTGTATACAATATGTGTTGGCATACAATATTTTTGTAACATTCACAGGTTGGGTTAAGTATGTTTGCGTCGAAAACGCCCCTTCGTCTGGTTCGTAACTTATAAGTATAGATTATGCATATCATTATAATAATATATATACTAATATAAACGGTCCATTATGCTAATATTGTTATTATTCATCTATTCGATATATAATATTGTTTTAAAATAACTATTGTATTAAGTATTATGTGAACTGTACAACAATATACATCCAATATTATAATCTAATGCGGTGCCATACGGTAATAAAAATAAAATCGTGGTTATTAGAACATTAATCGAGTATATATTATGTATACATTAAACCGATAAACACCTACAGAATAATAATATATAGGCGATATAGCACGTCTATATCATTATTATATTTTGTTATGATCTAAATTTTTAATTTTTAACGGAACGAGAGACACGCGTATTTTGGCTTTACAACATTATATGTATAGGAGGTACCTACCTACTTGAGGAATCGATTGATGTGGGTGGGCTACACGAAGTTGGCCCACTCGCCAGTGCAGGAATATGTGTAAATGATACTCAAAAATCCTCGCGAAATACTCGCAAGATGTTGGCATAATTTTCATATATTGATATATTATATTCATGTCGGTATAGTCGGTGGGCCAAGTTCATGTACCTACCACGTTACCTACCATGGGTTTTACCGGGGGGGGGGGCAGTGTGATTTAATTTATTCGTACATTGGTTGTCTTTGGAATTAAGGCCTCAAAGGAAACTTTTTTAGTTTTAATCATAATTCATTCCACTTGACATTGGGTGATTTTTATTTTAAATTTTTTATTCATTACGATACTAGTGTGACCAGATGTTGATGCAGGGAAACCCGGTGGCCAGCGTACCTTTTTTTTATCTGGCCCTCACTTTATTTTCAAATATTTTTTTCATACGATTTCAACGTTCCATCTGCATTTATAAACTACGCTGT
>NC_042495.1:90869211-90902746 GCF_005508785.2 Acyrthosiphon pisum
TTACTCTAAGATTACTTAAACACATAGAAAAAATGATTTTGCGTAAATGCATTTTGTCTGTTGCGTGTGAGCCAGAGAGAGAAAACAAATAGTGCGCTGACAGCCTCTTAAGTGCAAATAAAGGCGCCCCCTTACTTTTACCTGGGGGCAATTGCCCCTTTTGCCCCCCCCCCCCTTAACACAGATCTGGGTTTAATATGTTTGTTTAATTAATAACATAAGTGGAACCAAGGTTGGGCAATGTTTTTTAACTCAGTTAGGTATTTTTTTTTCAATTAAATTAAAAGTTAAGTTAGTAGACATTTTTGATACATCAATTTAGTTTAAATTAATTAATAATTAATAAGTTAAGTTAATATGAATATCTAATAAAAAATGCATTTATGAGGTAATATTTAAGGGCAGTGTGATTTAATTTATTCGTACATTGGTTGTCTTTGGAATTAAGGCCTCGAAGGAAACTTTTTTAGTTTTAATCATAATCATTCCACTTGACATTTGGTGATTTTATTTAAATTTTTAGTCATTACGATACTAGTGTGACCAGATGTTGATGCAGGGAAACTGGTGGCCAGCGTACCTTTTTTTATCTGGCCCTCACTTTATTTTCAAATATTTTTTCATACGATTTCAACGTTCATCTGTATTATTATGCATATTATGTTACACAGTAGCGTAGCCAGGGGGCTAAGGGGGCTATAGCCCTCTCCCATAAAAAATTCCTGACTACGCCACTGATGTCACATCTGTACAGTAAATCGGCAGTGTGCATCCACGGCGATATTGCTCATCATATTGACGTACAAATTATATTGCAAACATTGTCACTATTGACTTGTATGAAATGTGAATAGGTACAAATTACTAAATTCGTAACAGACTGCAGTGTTCGAAAAAATAATTATATTTTGTATATTATTAAATATTAATTTATATTATACCGTTGCAGGTTATTAGTAGATCGGATATTTTAAATGTATATGACAGGTATGATTTAATCAATAATTTTTTGATATTTTCCGTTTATTATTCATTTTCTTACCTTTGACGCCTGACATCGTTTTCCAATGATAATATTATAATATTATTGTAATAACTTTATACTATTATTATTAGTTATTATAATGTTATAACTTATAATACTTTTAAACGAAAAATTGCTGTCTGGGTGGGTTTATCAGTTATCAATTACTATTGCAGGTTTTACAGTTTGTAAATCAAAATATGAAATATTATTTTGTTACTAAAGGTATATCGACGTACTGCTTTCATTTTGTTATCTCACATAATCACATATTGTGCCATGTCAAACTGTCAACATCAAATTCTAATTTTTTTTACAATTCAATCAAATTCGTGTTGTACAACACATTCTATAACACATTTTCGAATTTCAAGAAAAGTAAAATTGATAGATTTTGCATTCACAGTATGTTTTCAATTGGACTTAATATTTTATTTCTTTGATAGAATTGTATTTTATACGTTAATGATAAGTACTTTTAATGTGGTTAATCGTTAATGCATATATATTTTGTTTAATTGTCATTTTATATTCAGAGTATCATATTTTTGTGTTTGAAAATAAATAATTAAATAATATAAAAGTTAGTTATAAACTTTGAATTAAGTTATCAGCGATTATTTAAATTGCATTTAATTTTTAATCTGTTAATTTAACTTTACACTAATCGTCATTGCAGGCTGTTCAAAATCTGCTCTTAAAATACTCTATGCCAATAAAAATATTTTTTAATTTTTTAGTTTGAAGAAAGTAGAAATGCAGTAAAAACAATAGATTTATCATAAAGGTAGTGCACAATACCTATTTGTATTAATACTAACTAATATTTACAGTCTATAATATTATATATTTATTTATGTGATTATGTGAATACAATTTTTGGAATGTTCTTAAAATATTACATTTTATTAAACACGTTAGTGTCCACGTCCTACACATATAGGTGAATACATAGAACTAGATATTATATTCTAAAAATGGAAAGAAAAAAAACGACATTTTCAAAAAAAAAAAATAATAATAATATTATTCAACGCACCAGCTTGCCTGCCTATAGGCGTGAAGGTTTTATATTTCATTTATTTATGAAAACGAATAGTTTTTTTTTTTTGGTTTTCATGTTTTTTTTCCTATGGAAATGAAATCAAGCGAATAACGATTTTAATAAAACCTGATGAAAAAAAAAATGCATATAATATTATATTATAATATTTAATAATAATTATATGCGAGTTTCGCACCACCGGTAGAGGTGTGAAAATCTGTCACTTTATTTAGTACCTATACACCGTATGATATTGTATACAGTGGGTATATACAATATAACGTGGTGTTATGAAAACGTAGTAATATTTTGAAATATAAAAATAATAATACAACCCGTTAGGTGTTAAATTTCTAAGGTGCAACATCGGTGCACACCGCACACATAATAATAATATCATTATACGGGCCGATACCAAGCTGCGATGACGACGGAGGTCTGTGGAAAATTACGGCGGCGTCAGAGTGTAAAAAAAAAATGAATAATAATAATAATAATAAATATCGTTCGTAGGGGATTTCGAGAGAAACGCAAAAGAAACGATCGAATCTCGTTCTCGGAAATGTTATGAGAACAATATATTACTATTACTATTATATACCACTTCGAAGGTATATAATATAATATAATTGTGGAATGAAATCGTTCCGACGAAGGATCAGAGCTCATTTCGCCAAACGACGTTTTCGCGCGTTGAATATAATAATTATTGTTATATTTCGTCACGAGCTTTAAGCCGGTATGAATACTATTCGGTCTATGGTATGAAAATTTATTCAAAATTCCGACGGAACGTTCGCAGCCGAAGACGTGTAATAATATTCGAAACTCGAAGTTTTTCGCTGCAAACCGTTCGAATATCTCATTGCGTCGCCGTCTGCACTTCGCATTGCTCAGGACCCAAAAATCAAAACACTTAATAATATTATTCAATCCGCTCGAGCGCCGCCGCCGCCGTTCCAGTGAAAATAATCGCTTGTAATAACCCTAACCATTGTATTATTATTATTGTTATTTTACACGCCACCTTCTCATAATAATAGGTGTCTGTATTCTTATTCTTCTGTTAATATTTATCGATCATTAAAACACGGGAAAACTACATTATAATAATATCACGAGAAAAAAATGCCGCCCGCGCGAATTCCCTCGGAATCCAATAAATCGCCTATGCCCAACGCGTCTTACAGATAATAATATAAATTGTCCGCCCCTTTAATTAACTGCCCTTTTAAATATAATATACTATTATTGCTATTATTATTATTATTATTATCATTTGCTGCAGGGATGTTTTTACGAGGGCCTATAATGATAAAATATGAAATAATATAGGTACCTACCTCCTACACTTTAATACCACGCAAAACGTTTGTATGTCGAGACGGTGTTTTTATTTATTTATTTCCCTTTTTAACGAATCGTGGCCGCGCACCGAAATTAGATACGAATATTACATCGTGAGGCTTAAAATATAAAACGTCGCGATGAGGCGAATTTTATAATGGGATTTCATGCCACCGCCACCAGTCACGATGACGATGGCATTGCATCGACGACACAGACCGCGTGTCGTCGTATCAATTTTATTATTAAAAAATGAATAAAAAAAAAAAAAACGAAAAAGGACATTTCCACAGGCAAATACACTCGGGTCATATAATATTTATGGTTTCGGAATCTTGTGATGACATTCGTTTTTATCGAACCCACCGGCAAGCAATAATCAGCTTTGATGACGTTTTGAGAATATTACACTGCTGCAGTGCTGCAGTTTGCGTACCATCGACGATCGTATAGACCGCAGACGTGGGTTGTGGGTACATATAATATTATAACATATATAATAGTATACATTGTATGGGTATCTCACACGGGTTTGTCCTCGTACACAGCCTATAACCCCAACATAAATATTAAATAATATTATATTACGTTGTGCCTACGCCGGTACAGGGTGAGATTCTATTTGGAATATACATAATATCATAATATTATATTATATTGACTACTCGTTTGTGGTTCGATTTTCGTTTGCAGGTATTCAAAATTCTCAGAAAATATCCTGACCCTGTCGTCATTCAAAAAATTCAAAAAACTTAAAACATGATAACTATACAATTAAATTAGTAAAAAATATCAAGTTTTTTTCTTCAAAAATGTTGTTTGTAATTTCTTCAAATTATGTACAAAAAAATATTTTCAAAAACATCCATGATTTTTGAGAAAATGATTATTTATTATTAAAAGAATCTGTTGAATATATTTCTCATAGGTACCTATCATAGGTATAGGTACTCTTCTATAGTCGAAACCTGGCTTTTTTTCATTTCTAAGTTTTTGACAGTGCTGAAATTTACAAGTATTCGCATTTACGCACAAATTAAAAATTTGTAAATCACCCTCCTAAAAATGAAGTAGCAATGGTTCACAAATCATAGAGCTATTTGAACTTTGATTAGTTTACAATTGAATTCCAACGGGGTCCAGTTCGAAATAAATTCGAACCGAATTTAAAACAACTATAGTAAGTGCCTACTAGATAGGTATTATATTATTAGAAGTTAATACAGGTAGGTCGCATTCTCGACCTAGTCAATTCGTTGATATTTATTATATTTTTGACCACCGCATTTGAACTAGTGCTAGCTTTGAGCTAGTGCGCTTCAGCTCTGGTATAATAACAACGCAAATACACAATAACTCGATACTCGTGCCACCTGTATGAGCGGCGTAAAATCGTCGAGGGGATGGTCTTGAGTGCGTGTGTTCTGGCGCTGTACCATTACAATATAATAATATTATAGACGCCACTATATACAATAATAGTAACCCATATACAATATTATTTACCTATGTACATATTGTACACTCTCCGAGTATACCATTATACCACTACCGCGGTAAACGTACCCTAGGCATACCCACGGCTCTGTACAAGATAATAATAATAATATAATAACGTTATTATAATATATACGGCATACGCTCGCGTAATATTCACTTCACCGAATAATTCTCGACCGGTTTGCCGAGGTCCCGAGCTGCAGAGTGCAGACGCCCGCATCGCCGCGACACGCCCACAGCAATCATAAACGGGTCGTTTACCATCCACACGCGCGAATGTGTGTGTGCATAGGAAAAAGAGATTGTGTGTGTGTGTGTGTGTGAGTACGCGAGGAATTTTGAAAGATTTATTTGTTTTTATATTATTATTATTATTACTATTATATTATATACCTGTTGTAGTAGTACGCCCGATACGTACCTATATGTATAATATTATTATTATGTGTGTGTGTGTGTGTGTGTGTGTGTGTATAATACTCGTACCTACGTACCGGGGCGGTCGACGTGCATATAATTTTCTTGTCATAATCCCATTAAGGACGAAAATTAATAGACCGCAGTTGTACGCACACTGCACACACACACACCACACTGGTGGCGTGCACCACTCTTGTTGGCACGACGATTTTTTACGGTGTCAATATTATTATTGGGTATATACAACGCGTGCGTTTAGAGGAGTCGTCTCCGCGATCGTTTTGTTTGCATAATAATAATAATAATATCGTGTTGTGCCACAGTGTGGTTATAATATCGTTATGTATTATAAATAATATAAATATTGTAAATATCCACCGCCGCGGCACACGAAAAGTCGTGCAGACTGTAAGTTGTTGTAGTTGTACGGCGGCGCAGACAGCGTCAGTTACAATAATTATTAGGTATACAGACCATCATGATCATAGGTAGGTAATAATAATAATAATGATGATGATGATAATATTATGACGATGTGCGTATATTATACATCGGAGGATCGACGAGGTTCGGACGAAAAAAGAATCGAGCTAAATATTCATATTATCGTGGTATTGCTGTTCTCCCGTCGCATACGTCTATATACACTATATTGTCATATATAGAGTTTACGGCGGGGTCGTATACTTTAGGGGGTGATCGGAAGGAGGTTGTGGCAGGGTTTAAAGTGGGGGAAGGCGCAAGAGACTCGGTCCCCCACCTCTGACAGTGGTTAAAATGCGTCCCTTTTAACAAATCAGGATTAACACTATTCAGGGTTAAAAGTGAGATGAGTATGATGCTAATCACAGTTTATACATTACATATTATATGATTTATACACATTAGACGCTACACATAAAATTATATATGGAACTACATTATGGAGACACTAGTTCCCCCTGAAATTTGTTCCCACTTTATGCCCTGAGGTGGGATCGAGGTGGTATGCCGTAAAATTGTTCCCAGGACTATATCATTGTATTATTATTATTGATTAGGTGAGACGAACAAAAAAACTTAAAAGTCAAGCAGAAATGCATTTTTTTAAAGATTATTTAGCTGTCCGGTCTTATGCGATTTAAACATTAATTCGAATAACATATTTCAGTTTATTTGAGTCGCACGAGCAGGTTGAATAACAATAACAAAATTATACTCTAGAGATGTGAACCAAAGACCTTGACCGTTTTTGATCGGACCAAACTCCGCCGAAATTCGTTACTCTCGCCCAGTTATCTTTGCTATTTATCAACGCTGCACGAGCTATGTATAATGATATAAAGGTACATAATATTTTATAAGTAGCATTTGATTAGAAATCCACACAGCGAATGTCTAACGGGTATTGCCAACCCAACGGAAAAAAATCATATGGAGCAAAACTTTTCGGGAAAATTGTCTTATAGGTACCACAGCTGGTATTATAAATAATGGTAGACTGCCTTTTAAAATATGCATTTAAATACAAAATTTTAAACAAATATATCAAAACTCTCTAGCAAAATATTTTATAATTGTAGTGATGACGAGTGACTATTTAATGTAATATTATGTATATATGTTTAGGTATATTATATCACTAGGTATTTACTGTTCGAATAATATTATGTACTATTACAGAGCAGCCATATTTTATAGGGTTGATTAAGGGCCGCGTAATCATAATATTACCGTTCATAATAATATACTAAATAAAGCGCATAATATTAGTGTATAATATTATTATACTAATAGCTTTATTAAGCTGTGACTCGCATAATTATGTCATTAAAATGTTACCTGTGTAGTTTAAAGTCGACTTCAGTTGTTTTAGTACAGTGTAATAACAATATTATGGGGTTTATAAATTTTAAAAGACAAGGCAGCATGAATGTATATATACATTATATGTATTATATAATATTATACATATCGTAATATAGTTATCAATTTTTATAAAGTGTACTCTAACTTTGTTCGAAGCTTATAAATTATAATTATTAAGGTAGGTACCTTGAAATTCCCATGATGTATGAAACGTTGAATGTGTTCCGAAGACAAAATCGTATTTATATTTTTTACATTAATTGTATATGATATGATGCTGCACACGCGTACGGGAGACGTTTGATATTCAAACGACGAAGGCGTTTATACTTTACTGGTTTCTATATACTTAACAAACAACAGTTCGTATATAATAGTTACTTTTATTCAAAATCAGAAGTTAAAATATTATTTATTGACTTGTTTTGATATTACACATGTGCGGCGGCAGTCAACAGAGAATACAACGCCGTGCAATAATATATATATATATAAGCATGTATAATATATAAATATAATGTACAGTAAGAAAATGTGTACAAGAAATCCGAATAAGATGAAACACCTTCTGGAAAATTATTTTGGGCAATATATCTATGTATAGGTAAAACCCCATTTCGTACTATATATATCATCGGAGTGTACTGCTTATTTCATATTATTATTTCCAATCGATCACCTCTGTCACTCGCGAGAACCCTTTTCTTTGTCAGTCAAAAACGAGACAAAACCAAATTTTTTCTAAAAACTCGAATATCCGGTTTTTTTTCTTCTCGTGATGCAGTATGAATAAAAAACATAAATCCACAAACTCTCGCGTATAGTCGTGTGCTTCATGGGAGGCGTACGCAGGATAACCTTGAGCAAAAAGTATTAAAACCCGAAACATCCCTTGGGGCTAAGATTATATTATAATTTAAAAACTTTAATTTAATTTTTTTAATTTCGTCTAATGCATTACTTATAAGTCATAATCGCATACAAATGATACAGCTATCAGTATAATAATATAATGTATAACGTATTTAATGGTTTCTTTGAGCGTGTTTTGAATGAGTTGTCACAATGTATAATAATAATATTATACCTAACGTCCAAAAAAAGAGACGTAATAATGATAATCGTGTAGTTACAATTGCACGCTAATATTTGTTTCAATATTATATTTTATAAACTGAATTCAAATATTGCTAAATTGATTATGCCAATTTAAGTATATTATAGCCGAGATATATGAGTAACCATTATCCTATACAAAAGTTTCACGTCCTACAAACATTGAACTCGATTAGGTAATCATTATGTTTGTTTCTAGTCAAACAATATATTATTGTGTAATATATATATTTACTCATCTTTTCTCAAGTACTATAAAATATGTACGTTTTTTATTTTTGTTGAATTTTTGGATTTTAATTTGCAGGTCCTCGAGACAAACACTGTTACGCCTATTATATTTAAATATAAAACCATTTACCTACTCGTATAATATTATAACGCATGCGAACAACTATAGCACGTGAATAATAAATTTACGTTGCCAATCAAGCGCACATTTCGTATAATAATAACGTCTCGACCTATTGTTTCGACAGCCATTGTGTAAAGTGGGCGCTTGAAAATGATTATTTTTTCCAACCGGGCCGTTATATATTCTCCTTGTCCACGTGTATAGCGTAGGTATTTATTATACGTGTCAAAAAGTCGAGAGTTTCACTTAAAACAAAGTGGACGCTCCACTAAAAATTAAAGTTTTATACGATAAAAAAACAACTCTATAACGACCTCATATTTTAACGTATTTAATTTACTCGTACAACATAATATAACAATATGATAATATTGTAACGTTTTTATTTTTTTAAGTATTCATTTTATATTTACAACGTGCATTGGATGGTATAATTTATACCATAATTACCCACCCACATCTATGCGTGTGTACCTATATATTATACAAAACACTGCGATGGTCGACTTCTATTTGACTACTAAATAGGACGTCGGCGCCACCATTTTTAGAGGGGTTCGATATGTACGATTATAACTAAATTTCAGGAAAATTTAAATTTTCACATTCACACGAGCGTTTACCATTGCAAAATAATATGCAAATTATACAAGAGGCAGTCCGCATGTACGTAGTACTCTTATTGGTTGTTACGGAAATTATATTTCGAAAAAAATTGGCGAAAACATCAATTTCAGTGACACTGATACTCAGATTGATCAAAATCATATAGGTTCAAAATTATTTTAGAGCAAAAACAACTTCTTTAAGAATAAGATTTTACCAAGACTAGACATATTATGTGGGGAATGTCAGATATGTATTTTTGTACTAAATCGATGAATTTAGTACCTATACCTAAAGTTGACGTACAATTTAAAACGAAATCAAGAAATAATTAAAATAATTATGCTTAAAAGTTGAAATTTTACATTTAAAGATGGTGCAAAAAGAGGTATAATATGTGCATAATGTGGTGGCTGGAAGAATGTTTAACTGTAAGTACTTACATATTTTAGGATGGAAACGTGAGAAACTTCTTCTAGGGTATTTATTATCATTATACAATGTGGCTGCAGGAGAGACTGCATTTTATATTGAGGGGTTGAGTGTAATAGGGGCTTATTCCATCAAATGGTTAATACAAGTTTTCAATTTCTCTGAAAATTTGATCAAAAAAATCAATATTTAAAAACGAAATGAATTTAACTATTGTTTCTCATTAAATATTGATATACATCTAAGATATAGTTCTAAGAGTTATTTGGGAATGAAACATACAAAATTCCCCAAATTTTTGTTGGATAGGCCACTTTTGCGCCCATGCATAGTTATTGTTTATCATAAAACATGTTCTTAGGCCAGATATTGCAATAATTTACGAACCGCAACGATGGTCGGGATGGGGGGTGGTCTTCGAACACATCGGTGCATAAAATATTATTGTTATATCAGAGGGTTATAATAACTTGCAACTTATATTATAATTTATAGTAGTAAAATGGAAAATACATAAGATAAACGCACTAGGTATCGTGGTGGGTGGGAGGCCAGGTGCTCCCCGGTAGGGGTGGAGGGCGGGTCACCGCGACAGAGTTTGTGACTTTTCCGGTCTGAAACACTGTGTATACAGTGCGAAGGACAAACGAGAGTGTCCGACAGCATATTAACAATTATATAGCATGTAGGTAACGCGTTTTTGATTCCGACGTCAAAACAATAATTTACATTTCTTAATTCGTATATACGATTTATACCCACATGCAGTGGGTATTTGTGTACAGTCGATATCGCGGTACGCTGGGGGTTTTTTTAATTAAAATTTGCTGTAAAATCGTACTTATTATTTGTCGGACGGGCTGAACGCGTGCGTAGGCGTACCGATTTTTTTCACCCGGCGAACGTCGCGTCGTTATAACCGGTAGATAATTTTTTAACACGGTCGTAAAATACCGTGTAACGAGACGGAAAATGTAATTAGTTTGAAACGCGTCTTACTCCGTCCACTGAGATCTCGCTTATGATATTATATTATTACGCTCGCGCACGCGCATTTCGTGAATATTTGTACTTATATGACGTAAACCTACATTATATTATTATCATTCCTATACATGATTCAATCCACGGGGTACTGCAGTGAATATAACGTTTAAGTATAGTATAAAGTGTTGTTTATTTTTATGTGCGTAAAGCGATGATATGAGTTGAGTTGTATATAGATGTGTGTTTAGTACAATCCTTGTAATAATTACCTGTAATTTGTTATAAGTGGGTTTTTAAAGTGTATAGATGAGGGGAATATTGTGCGGTACGGGGACCACTCCGTAAAATATCGGTCCACATAGACTTTAAAGTTTAAATAATACTTAATAGTTAATGTGTATTAACTAATAACAACTATACAGTCGTTTGAACTACGAGAACACTGCTTTGGAATATGAAATTGTACAAATATGATATTTTTTTTTTTTTAAATGTGGTTTTGCAATGGAATTTAAATTTATGCAAAAAATAATATTTTCAAAAAAGTTAAAACTTTTTTGAAATAATGAGTGGATATGGATCACCTTGTATTACCTAGTATACTATATAGTATACGTATAAGGTACCACTCCCGCGTACACACTGAAACCAGTAATGAATAATTTATAATTCGCGCAGTCGTACCTGTATAATACGATAATTTATTGGGTGATTGTGACATGCTGTACTTACTTGAACCCAGTTTCTACACCACTGCTGTAAAAACGTTTATTAAATTATATCAAACGTACAATAATCATTTTTTTTTTTTTTAAATAAACAAATTTTTCCTATACGTATTGATTATAAATACCAGTATGGCTACAGTACATAACATAATAATATATAACAGGGGCCGCTAAATTGCGGCTCGCATCTTAACGTAACATTAGACGTAAATCAATTAACGTAAGAGCCAAGATGTAAAAAAAAAAAAAAGGTCGTATAATATTTAATAATATTTTTTTTTTTACATCTTGGCTCTTCCATTTTTATTAATATATTTGGTGGCTCGCGAGTCTTTTCTCGCTGGCCACCCCTGATATATAAATATATGTATCCTATCTATTACTAATTTCCCAGTATTCTTTTATTGGGTTTTTTACACGGAGAACAAAGATATTGTACTTTTTTACACTTAACACCACACAGCGCGCAATTGCGATGTACACACACACAACACACATAGAACTCGTTACATAATATTTGAGCGTCGATTTTGTCTTGGGACTCAATAAGTGTTTATTTTACTACCTACTATTCAACATATTATTTAAAATGACTAAAAATAAATTGTTAGGACAAAATATATTATAATGCTATATTAAAACATCATAACGTAGGGAGATTAACGTCACTGTTTAGGACAAAACAAAGAAGAATAAAAATAACACTCCGAATGATAAATTTTATCACCATTTTGGAGTAGAAACAACAACAAAATTAGTTCCTAATGAATCGAGCTCATGTTTTAAAACAAAAATACTCTATTTTTTCAACTTAACTACTTGTAATATATAACATTGACAACTTCCTAAATTCAACTAACTTTGGGTGTTATTATTAATTATTATCAACACTAATATGCGCCGAGTCAACTTATTATATTGTGGTCGATATAAATTATTATGCAGTTGATTTAACTAATTGATATTGAACATGTTTGAAGTTAAATCAACTACTTTATTTTTATGAGTGCATATTTTAGAAAAAAAATTGTCATATTTCAATGAAGTCAGTCCCGAATACAAGATTGTCAAACGTGGAAGTGCACAGTACCATAGCCAGCAGTTGTATGCGACACGATGTGCGCACCCATATGTTGGGGCAAAAAGATAAGTTTTATTTAATATTCATCAACATGCTCGGGTGCGCATGCGTCATGAACATCGTCGACTGTATAAAACTAAAACGCACACGATCGCCGTCACTATATATAGGTACTATATACCGATCGAAACTGCCGATTTTATGGCGTTTTTGTGTGTTTGGCTTTGTACCTATGTGGCCAACGTCCCGTCTGTCCACGTGCTCTCGTGCGGTGTCCCGACGAAATACGATAAATTTACCGTTTTATTGCTCTCGTTTGTAGGTATATTACTGCAGTATAAGTAGGTACCTATCGACATACGATTGACCTCCGACCCAGAATAACTGCGCCAAATCCCATCGATCCAGCATATACGCATATACTCGGCACTGCACAACAAATAATTAATATTTTATCGTGTAGATACAGTACAACCTCTCTATAACGGAATCACTTGGGACCAACACATTTTTCCGTTATAAAGAGTTTTCCGTTATAGGGAGACAAATAACAGTACATATGTTATTCGGGAATGTTGTTATTTTCTATTCTAGAGAGATTTCCGTAGGGTGTACGTTATAAGGAGGTTTTACTGCACCTACAAATATCACGTGCATACGCACAACTTACGGCTTACATTCGTGATGTCTGGTATGAAATATCCACCGGCCACGGGTTGATACTTTTGGTTACCAGCTCTTACGACCTATACCAGCAGTTGATTCTATCAACATTTTTATTATTTTATTTTAATCGATATAAGTGTGAAAACGAACATATCGTTTACTATATTATTACATATCATAAAATACGGACGCCTTATTTCAATAGTTATATAGGTAAATACTGCGTTCGACATTTCGAACGCGATGCAAATACAGTAAAATCTCCCGCAATGGGGTACCTCCTAATAGCGAACTTTCTCTAAAACGAACTATAAACTTACTACAATCTGAAAACTCTGAATAGCGGAAGAAATTTCAGCGACCTAGAGTGTCCAGTATTTAGAGGTTTCACAGTAAAATGATAAGTGTCCAACTTTTTTTGTTCATCCACGTCGAGACTTGCGTAGGTATGTATGTGACTATTTTATCGTGAACCACAGCTAATATAGTCTTAGAAAATATGAGGCATTTTGATTTTTAAAAATAAACACGGATATAAGCCCGTTCCAATCTATATTACTATTCAAACTTTGTTCAATTCGTTATTTGATATTCGGTGTAATGGTGTTCAAAGCCTCATAATTTTTATCGATCATCTGGAATCTCAAAATACTTTGAAATCCGAAATTTGAAAAATGCTTTCTTAGTGCACATGTATATGGTGGTACGAAGGTACCGTGAAAGTAGCAAGCCTCAAGCTATTATTATTTAGGCTCTACGTTGATCAGTAAGTGAGTCAGTCAGAACACGTTTAATTATATTACATTATAGAAAATTACAAACGCAAACGCAAAAAAAATCAGCAAAATCGGTCAATCCGTTTTTGAGTTTTAGACTCATGAACAGCTTTTAATTTTTATACACATAGATTTCAAAATATAAAATGGTGTCTTCTTGATTAAAGAATTTATTTTCCTGAACAAAAAAAATTCTCTTTATTATAATAATATGTACGACAAGACATCGTGTGGGATGCACATTGCGCAGTGACACACATCGTATATTCGCCGGAAATTATGTTCGCAAAGTGCATATGTATATGCTATAATAATATATATAGGAAGCGAATTTTCTCCGCAATAAACGTCATCCGTGGAGGTTGTCGACCATGTTTTATTCTCGTTATTAGTTTTTCTCATGGCTTATTAGTTTTTTTCTTTTCCTCTTTATTTTTTTTTTTTAGTTTTTTTAGTATAGTGGATTCTCGCACGTCCCTTTGTGAGCTTTAATATAACAACTCGAGGACGGTATAAACGACATCCGTCGACGGAAAAACTTTGTGACTTTTAATCCTCTTATCGCTTGTCGAGTAGATCACATCGAGGCAACGGCTCGTCTCGCGGCTGAAGTTGTCGTATCATATAATATTATTATTATTATATTTTTTACATTATTATTCTGTAACATAATATGAATGCTGCACCTTTCGGAATATGCCGCTCCTGGTCGTCCATATACTATATTATTATATAATATTTATGTACATTGAGCGGGACAAAAGTCGCGACGGTCCTTTTCCGACGGTTTTTTTTTTTTGTTGCTCTGTTCATATTATAATGCACCCTCTCCGTCTCGTGTCCGGTGTCGGCATGATGTTATACAGCGATTTCATCGGTGAATGTGGTCTGGTACATATTTTTTTATTATTGTTATTATATTGTGCTGCTGCGGCGCGTTGCCACTTCCATTGACGTTGTCCGAACACAACGAAAAATGTCTCATACACAAAGTGGGTAGGTATTATACCGAACGGTTAATACAATATAATGTATAATGGTTTTTGATTTATGAACTAACGTTTCGAAGCCGTCGCGTACAATAATATTATAATAATGTGTGTACCTACCTACGAGTGTACAATCCGGCGCATGTACCTACATATCGTATAATATAGGTATAGACTGTGCTGATGCTGCAGAGCGCATATTATAATAGGTATATAATAATACATGTACCTACACGGTTGTTAACTGTTTAACACGTCCTTCCCGGTTGTGTGATTTCATACGTTAAAAAATACGTGTATGTACCTCCGTGTTATTATAATAATATATTAATACATAAGACCGATGGCTCTTCGTGTGGCCCGCGGTGTACCTACGTGATAATCGACGATTATACGACCGATTTGACGACCCACATTTGATAACCCATTCCGTATTGGTATAATATATTATACACCTGAATTTCGATCGGTCAAGATGATATCTTAACTTGTCGACAGTGTCTACGAAGTATCATATATATATGTATATATATATACACTCTTAAGTCGTAGCAGGTATGTTGCAGATGATATATCCACTACCCGGGTAGATAGAAAGCTCTATAAGACTGAAATTATTACAGCTACACGACTTGTTGAACGTACTCGGCGGTGGATTCTACTTAGAAAATATTTACATTAACTATATAGCCTCGAAAATTAAGATCTCAGATTTATGCTCAAGTAGGTATACGATGCGCATAATGCAGGAATAAACAGCTATAGGAGAGCAAATATTTTAATTTCGAGTTCAGGATCAACAAATTACTCGTGGCACTGCAGTTGACTATATTATGCACTCTTGCGTGCGTCGATACTATACAAATGAACAAGTAGTTCATCTGTAGGTATTGAAGGAGGACCGCTGGTAGAGGGTGGACGATTTAGGTTGTGTGAGAATTACACAAATTATTTAGCACCCGCTGATCTGATTTTCCAGGTCAATTGCAGCAAAGTGTATGTCGCATAGATCGTTGTACACGCGTATAGTACCTACGCTCGTCTAGACACTCTGCCGCCGTGCAGACATCTATATAATAGTATATATATTATATACATAATGTATGCACATATTTTATATATTACCAGCTGATCCCGCGCATCTCGGTGCCCTTAAAAATTACAACTTTTTAAAAATTGTGGTTGTTCAACTGCTTGTCTGACAGGCAATCCGATTACGTCGGATCGCGGACAATGTGCAACAGCATATCAAATAGGCAATGTGTGATGATTTGATGCATGCTTACACGCTGATCTGCCCGATTAACCAATGGCCACCAAATAATAAATACTAATTTCTACTAATTATTTCTCCTATGTAGCCAATAGCAACCATTCATAAACAAAAATTTTCCACCGTAAATTTCAAAATCCCCGTTTGAGCATGTCCCCGGGTTGGACCTAGGAGGGTGAATAATACTTAACGACCTATTTTCTCATACCTATACCAAATAATCAAAACAAATTTCATTAAAATCGGTCTAGCCGTTTCGGTGGAGTACGACCACAAACACCGTGACACGAGATTTTCATATATTTATAGATGTACACGTACCATGTGCAGAATAAAAAATGTGATTCGCATACAGAGTGTGCACCATCACTGCAGAAGTAGTCGTATTATCGCAACCGGAATCGCTGCGCATAGGTATTATATATAAAATATGTTTTCTGCAATAATCTGGTACGCCACCCGTTCAAAACCAGATCTGACAGCCGGGTCCCGAGCCCCCGACTTCGCCACCGTGGGTTTTTCTCGCCGAATTCGGTCCTGTAGCCAGCGCTGTGCAGTGGATATCGTCGTACACAAATATAGGTAGGCACATACTGTTATAAATAAATGCGTTTCCGATCGAGTGACGGGGGTCCGGGAAAAGCTCGCGGTGCATATCGTTAAATATGTATATTATATCGAATGCGTGCGTTTGTATATTTTGAGGTGTCGCCGCAGGAGGTCGCCCCGAAAACGTTGACATTTACAAGTCGGCGTGTGAGGTATACCGGCTGCGAGACGGCGGCGGCGGATATTTACGAAAGCCTCGCGCCACCCAACGGGACGCGACCAGACCTATACGGTAAATATATTTATAATAATAAACGACATTATGTAATATGTATACGTTCTGCGATACACCTGTATGTGCGTGTAATACGTTTTAATACGACCACAATAATATTATATATTATATTATTATTTTATAAACGCGTACCTATACCTATGTATGGCGACCACGCTCGTGTGTATTTTATTGTGTCCGACACGCGTATTGTCTTGTGTACCACGCGCGCGAGCTCGCGTCATATTGTTATAATATTATACTTATTTTATCATATAGGTACGAGTATTATTATAGCTATATATAGTGGCGAGCGAACAACAACCACCCCTCCTCGCCGCTAGTCTGGAGTTCACGCCGGGAAAGTGGTTTCCACCGGTTATAGCTTGGTGTTCGCAAATCGTAATAGTGCGTGTATATATAGGCGACATATTATTGTAACGTCCCCATATTTTATTTTAAATTATAATATTATTCGGGGGTGATGCGAATTCACCGAGAAACTGCGTTCAAATCTTTTACTGTACGTCGAAACCGCGTTAACATCCACCACGACCTTGCGAATACTTCCTGTTTGGGCACATATAACAACTGTTGATTCGTATATCCGTTCCGAAGAGTAACAATATTAATCAACACGTCGTCCGAAGATAATAATATTTTATAATAACGTACAGTGCTGCGATGTGTTTCGTTCACAGGTTGTAAATATAAATATAACAATAAGTCAAATTTCTTTTCAATTGATACCATTTGAGACCGTGGCTGTGGCGTTATATGGTTTTGCCATAGTACCATATAGTTTTGCTTTTTTAGCACCTATTTAAAAAAAAAAAAATATTGACAGCATGTTCTTGAAAATCTACTTTTGGCGAGTACGGACGCTTCTAGAATTTTATCACTTACAAAGAGGAGATTATAATCATTTTACTCCCCGTGGCTCGTATCCACCTCGCCGTGACACAAAGACGCAGTATGTATAATGATTCCTTACAAAACGCTTACGTCATAATATAGCTTACCATAAGGATAACGTCATTGCAATGTCGCCTATATGGCGGCTAATTATTAACGGTGGCATAAAAACCGTTTAATATAGACTTATCACAAAAAGCTATTAAAATATAACTCACTAATTATTGCCGATAGTCGGCTATATTATGTTATATTATGTTATATTAACCACCTCCGCTCAGAATCGTTTTTCTTATAGAATGATATTGTACGTCCGTGGTTGATATTATATCATTGAATTCAAGTTTAATACAATCCATTATACATTGACCCATTTATAACCTACTGTACAGCAGAGTGACATCCACTTACTCACTTTTTTTTTCTTTGATCAAAAAAGAATGTTAACATAATTATTTTTGAAGACAACATTTTTTATTATCTATCTTCTTAGCTATGCTTGTGTTGGAGATAGAGAGGAGTTATTTATCTATATATATTTTAATGGAAATTATTTTAAATTATAAATTATACCAACTTACAATATACTATATACAATACTTATTAAATTACCTACAGTTCGTCAGAAGATTGGACAGAAAAGTAACATGATGTAATGTAGGTATATCTAACGTATAATAAGTTGTGACACGAAGGGAAAATTGTATAATTATTTGTTATTCATTTTTTCTCCTTCAATTAATTGTTCATTAATATTGCCGATGAAGTCCACGGCCCACGGGATGAGAGACGAACCGCTCGCTTCCTTCAGGTTCCTCCGCACAGCACATATTATATATATCATAGTGTACCTATAGATAATAATATAATTATTACGTTGTAATCCGATCGAATCGAGCGCCGGATTTTATGTGGATTATATACATATATAATTAGTATACAACAGTATGATATAGGTACCTATATGTGACGGTGACGTACTGTATATATTATGACGCATTATACGCGTATGTATGTACAAACATATATATTATGATATATAACTATAGAAATAATACCTGTGTACAGTTTATTTAATTCACTGCTCGCATGCATTATACATTATGAACATATTATAATAAATTGCATAACGCGAACACCGGTAGCTATCAATTTTACAATTTGATCCGGTAAACGCGAGTCACTTCAGAGTCGTTGTACTCGGCAGTAGGCGGACGTGGCCATAACATAATAACTCGCGTATTATACAATATACCTATATAATAATATTATTATAATGATGTGCGTACGTATAAATAATTTCCGTCGCCGGACATAATCCTTTGCAGTGATTCTTAATCCCGTCGCTCGCGAGTGTGTGTGGCGGTTTCGTTTCCCCACATAATACTAATAATATTATAATCGTCGTCTGCTGCTGCTGCTGCTGCAAGCCGGACCTAATTTGACTTTTAAAATAACGTCGAATGATTCATAATATACATTTTCGTGTCACCGGGCACGCATACCATTATGTAACGTTATTGTCGTCCGAGCATATAACAATAATGATAATACAGTACACATTATTATAATATACGCCTAAATATTATACCTGCAACATCGTCCTGCAGGCATTACGTGAGTAATAAATTGCATTTCGGTGCACCGCGCCGCGTGTCGCACAATAAGATATAAAGTTTATTTTGACGTTTCGTTTTGTGCTCGGTATATATGAAATTATTCAGCGCAGACCGATGACGAATAATAATAATAATAATAATCCATTATAAATGTACATATATTATTATTGCCATGCGTTTTATATTTTGTAAAATAATTTTTATACACACATTTCAAGACGAATATTAATATAATATTGTGATGTATGTACAGATACGAAAAGATGCGTATGATGGGTAAATTTCAACATCAGGATAACATAATATATAGCGTTGGCACACTGTACAACGCCACAGTCTGTAAATTAATCTACAGGTGTTTTATTGTTATAAAATATAATGATAACGAATCATTCAAGCCCGAATTAAGGCGGAGAGCCCATAGATTTTGGGGGCCCATCTTTATTCCAGAAATATTATTATTTTTTAATGCGTTCAATACCATTTTCAAAAAATGAAATGATATTAGTAGGCAGTAGTTATAAAATAAAAATGTTCTTGATTTTCAAACATTTAATTAATTTCAAAAATTGTTATTCTAATAAATGATAACAATATGACGAATTTTATAAAATGAAAATCGTGAACTGCATTGTACGCATCAATGATAGTCTTTATTATCAATGATTGTACGTGGTAATAATTGATATTAGGTATTTTGTATATATTCGCATGAGGAACCAATATTACAGTAAAAAATTATACAACTACATACAGATGTAAAAATGTAGCGGTACAATTTTTTTATAAGTTAAAGTTGAAAGGGGGCCCACTAAGTGTATGGTATCCCGGAGCCTAATTGATCTTTAATCAAGGCTTGGAATCATTATACAAAAACGACTGTTACTAACTTGTTCAGTTTTACAAGTCTTGAAAATAATATTTTATTAGCCAAATCGATTTTAAATTAAGGAATATTTTTTTTTAAGTGAATTTTAAATATGTGACACGTAAACAATTTAAGAAATTAAATTTAATTAAAAACAAAACTAAATTAATTACCTTAGCCTAAAGTAAAAGTTCATAAGCCTTATAAAATAAAGTAAATACGATATTGAAGAAACGTTTTTTTCCCCCCTAAAAATAGAAACGACAGTTTTTATAATAAAAACATTGAAGTACCTATATCTGGATGTTTTTATTTATATAAATTGGCTTGACCGAAATCTGGCTCCAAGTCTGAAATTGGAATCTCTTTACAGAGTAATATATTAATGTGCTGTATAAAAATAAATGTGGAAAAGTCGGCCGACAAGTCAAGAGAAAACTTTATTCTATAAAATATTTATAAACTAATTAGTCAAAGGAAAATATTTAACGAAATGCGCACAAAGGTCTTTTTCAAATAGGTAATGAAATAATAAGAACGAATTATAACTATTTCAATAAAAAAAAAAAAATTTAATTATATCAAAGCGGCCTGAGCTCCGCATAGAAATATAATACCTATTATAATAACGAAAACCTTTGACTTCCAGTTAACACACGTTCATTTACGAGCCACCGTTATTATAATTCGTGTACCTATACTAATAAACCTAACGATGTGATAATTGAAAAATGTTAAAAAAAAAAAGGCCGAGTGGGGATTAAATGCGTATCGGATTAAAACTTAATAACGCAATACTGCGTCAAATGAGAAATGATATATAATACTTATAATGGGTATTAATCATCACAGACAATATAGTCATTTTCACGTATTGTTTCATTTTTTAACTTTGTAATAATATTATAATATTATAATCTAAAATCTAAATACTATACGTAGGCAAGTAAATTACCATCACGTACGTCGGTATAACGCTAAAAAATATCGTTTGTTTATTCCTTCCTCGCAATAATCTGATACCCAATTATGATCGTTCTTCCGTTTTGATAGTACTTTACGTCGGATTATCTTAAATATTTTTTTATCGATCCGCAATGTTATTAATAACCATACTATCGTCCGATTTCGTTTTCCGGAAATCACAATTGTAAAACTATTTTTTATACCAACGATTCCATCGAGTTAATAGATCAAGTGGATTAACGGGCAAGCGTTCTCGCTGTCGGGGGGCTTCCTCTGAAATCAGTGTGGGCACGTGGCAATCGTGGTCGTACGACAGCAAAGAACTTTCGTATTTAGGACGTCGTAATCGTAAAGATCGAAATATTTCAATAACGACACGACGATAATAATAGTAATAGTAATAATAATATGATATATTATATCATTTAAATTGTTGTCAATGTATTTATAATAACTATTAGGAATTATTATTATAGTGCGTTGGTTTTTGATTTTCGCACCCATAATATATATATATATAAGCTGGGGTACGGATTTTTAAGTCCATACCTACATGATTTTATTGAATGCTGATTTCTTAACTCTGATTTGAAACGAGCACGTATATCATAACGCCCAAAACAAAATAATATTAATTCATTTTTACGTAATATTATGAATTAAACAAATTTTCTTACGTATTTCATCAACAAATACTGCACATTTCGCAATTTAAAAATGTATCTGATCACATCAGACTTATCGGTATAATAATCATTATGTCGTTTGCTGTGGTAAATATTATGTTCAATCCATCGTAAGTCGTAGAAAAAACTTTCATAATAAATAAGATTAAATAGGTAAATGGTTTTTGATATCGTCATATTATCTATAGCTGTTATATACCTACAATCTATTACACCACCTATGGTGACTATATTTTCAATAATATTCAAACAAAATTTATTGAAGTTGAGGAACAAAAAAAAAATTGATCCAATCCATCTCACGTTTCGACGAATTCAAATCAATTTTCAGAAGTCTTATCACATCATTATCAGATCCATCGGTATACGATGCCGCTTATGTTGTCCTCTTTCGTTCGTTTTGTATTATTCTATACGCATAAAGTAGGACATTTCTAGTATATACGATTGAAATTTTAAACATAATCAATGTATACCTATAGTTGAAACGTTTTCCATTAAATATCTCACGTCTTATAATACATATAATATCTCAGCAAAAATAACAACGCATTAAATATTTACATATTTTGACATTTTTATTGCGTACGAATCCGCGCCCTGCACGCATGCTAATATATAACATTTTAACATTTCAGTACGCGCGCAGCATAGGTAACCAGGTAACGTGTGTTCACCGCCGCGGAGAAAATATAATGTAGGTATATTAAAATAAAATAAAAAAAATAAACATATTTAAGCGCTTCTCCTAAAACGTCCTAAGACGTTTCACGCCTCGGGTCGCATTATATATTTCGGGTGCAGCGTAGTCACACGACAATAACACCGGCAGCGGTGTAAATACGTATAGAAGATGAGATTCTATAATATCATATCACCTACTCGAGGCTCTATAAAAATATAACATAATATATTATACACGTATATAGTAGTTATTGTTTTATTATTCAACGCGACGGGGGACTCCCGTATAGCGCAATATAAATATATATATATATATCGTATCCACCGCGCAGTGTACACAAACGAAACGGCCCGATGTGCCTATACCTAGGTAATTGCGTAGAGGTATATAATATGTACGTATAGGTACCATGCATAGATATAGGAATTCGCGCTGCAGACGCGACTTACAATTGCTGCAAGCGGGTTTTCGCGGGGTTTCGAGTATACCCACACTTAGGGGATGGGATGCCACCGCGTGTGCGTATATAATAATAATGCATCGTGTGCGTGAGACTTAGCTCGGGTACTTTTAAGTCGATAACGATTTTTTTTTTTTTGATTATCCGAGCACTGTACGGGTACCTACTGTACGATATACGATATTATTGTTATTATTATCATTATACGCAGTGCGCACCTGACGCACAGCGAAGTGGACTATAAAAACGCATTTCGTTTTTTTTTTTTTTTAAATCACCCATACAAACAGCAGCTGCGGTGCATGATAATGTCGCATTATAAAATTGTTATATACATATATAGGTATATAATATCGAGAACGTAGTGTGGTTTTTTTAAATTTATTTCGAGTGTATACCGCGGTATACGGGAACGGTATGCCCCGCGCGTCTCCTCCGACCCGCGAATGTGTCACTGCCCGGGCCCGCGCGAGTGTAATACTAATAAATAATAATAAAATAATATTTGCGGTGCAAAACTTGCGTCGGCTTTTCTCCCGAAACGATTTGATGATATTAATAAGTATAGTATCTAATATTATATTATACGCTTCGCGTCGCACATATTATCAAACACGGAATATGTCCATCTATATAGGTACATGTTCCGCGGTTTATACCTATCTTATCTATATATATATATAATATATATACTATATAGTCTCGTTACCTATAGCCGACCGTGCGAGATGTGAATCGCTGCGGAGGCACCCACAAAACCGTTCGCCGAACCCGACGCCGTCGCTCGCCGAGTGGAAAAGTGCGCCTCATCCGATTATACATACGATATGGGCATTATTGTCATCCATCGAGACGGGTATACCTACTGTGGCGAAAAGGGTTACCTATTTATATAAGTACAATATATCATATTGTGCGCACTATGTCGCGAGCCTGAGGTCGCAGCCAACGCGGCGACGGCTGCGGCGACGGATTATCATCTGTGCACACATCGCGCGCGGTCGCGCACGACCAACCCTTTCACGAAAAGCAGAGACGAGTTACACCGTTGAACGCGTGACGTAAAAAAATATGTTTTAAAAAAAAACGTCTGAACAGAGAACTCCACACCAGCACAGCTCAACCCGTCTACCAGGGGACGAGGCCGTATAGCAGCTATATACATACATACGTAAGGTATATACATACATACATACATACATATATAGACACGCGTACATATATATGTGAAATGCTTACACGCTCATATTATGTATAGGTACACCGCGGTGGCAGCCGCCTGCAACCGGGTGTGTGTGTGCGGGTCCGCACGTTTTCGCCCCCCCCCCCCCCCCGACAATTTAATATTATTATATTATTGTAAAAAAACCGATATATATGCGACGCACACACAATATTATATAGGCGCGTACGAGTATGATTTACGCGCGCTCGCATTTTTCTCCTCTGTCGTCGTCGACGTATATAAGACACACCACAAAAGCGTTTAGAGCCTTGTATTATATTGTGTACACAAAACAACAACAATACGCCGATGTGTGTGTGTGTGTGTGTGTGCGCGCTTACCGTTCGTGTCATGCAGGTACCCGCTTCTATCGTGTATCTCTTGTGGATTAACATAAAAAAATATAAAAAAACGAAATGATAATAAATATAAATAATAATAATGTGGGGGAAAAGAAAGAAAAAAAAATGATAAAAACGAGACGCGATCGGATCCGTGCGGTTTTCGTCGTCCGGACCGCGGAAACAATGACGGTGTACTGTACAGTGTACACTTCGGTCTGTGTGAGTGGTATATTATTATTACTATTGTGCGGTATGCCTATACGATACCTGTGTATTATAATATTATTATCAAGTAAAATAAATAATAATATATCGCATAATAGCGTACTTTGTGCGCGCGTGCAATGCGTGTGCCGTATACTTGACGTCGTCGTCGGACGTCGATTGTTCTACTATTGTTAGTGTAATAATATTATATTGTAATATCATTGATTATAAATACTAGTATTAGAGTATTTATAATCAATGGTAATATCATACACGTTATTCGGAAATAAGTTTTGTATTGCCAGGATATTAATTTTGTTTTCGGCCAGAGTGATGTATCCCATATTTTAAACGTTCGATATACAATTTACGTGAGATATTTTTTAACTCTGTGGACTTTAGGTATAATATAATATATATTATGTGGTAAAAACGCTGTATACCATATATAATGGTATATAATATTACGGATAAGTCACCACAAGAATATGTTTGTCGTTATCGCGTACAGACAACGTGAAGCGAAAACTGCACGCAGATCGATCATAAAAATATAAATTTATAAATTATATTTTTAGGAAGTGGTTAATATAATATAATGCCCAGCACCATCCGTGCACACGTACGAATGAAATATGTCTAACAACATATTTTCCTATAATGCGCAGTCTCGTGGTTTCTCTAAAACATGTAGGCACACATTATTATACAATAACTACACATGAACCAAACAAGAGCCATCGCATTGACTTAATCGATAATTTAGCTTGAAAATATGTATATACCGTCGCAAGAACGTTTAAATGTTTTAATAATAATAAATAATGTATAAAAAAAAAACCGCTTAGAGGATAATGTGGCCTCGAATACACGCGTTATCATCCATCATTCGTACATTATAAATATAATAATAATACTTTGTGTGTATAGATGTTTCGGTTCTAAAATCACTTGCCAATCATTATTATATGATCGATCGGTTTCGATGGATTTTTTTTTGCTCTTACCACACGTACGTTCCAGCGCGTGTGATTAAGACAAAGACGTGACAAACACCCGAGATCGACGCGCGTCCTCCAGCAATGCGTACCCGTAATATTATAATATACCGCGGTATATTGGTATAAGATCTGGTCGACGTGGTTGTATGTACACCGCGGTGACGATATACGCACCCAAAAGGCCGGCCGCCGAATGTGGAAATCCGGGAGAGGGGAAGAACCGGGTATGTGGTTCTACGTGTTTACAGATGACACGCGTATTGTTTCTGCGAGCCGTTTATCAAAAGCCCGAGGGCGTATATAGAATCGCCACCCGGTCTACTTTCAGTGGGCGAACGCTCGGATTTAAATCCATTATATTATATATATAATATACGGCCGGGCAAAGAAATTTCGGATTTTTCGTTTCAGTCGGACGTCCGGCGCCAAGCCGTTAACGTTATTAAAATGGCATCTGTCGCCGGGGAAACATTTTTAATATAGTGTTCTGCAGGAATTCAGTCCGTCGTTCCCGGGTCGCAAATTTGCGGAAGATCCGTCCCGACTGCAGCACGCGCGCACTCGAGTCGAAATTGTTTTCGTCCTTTATATACATCGCGACGTGACAATACGGGTGGTAAACTCTCCCGATTTTTAAAACTATAGTAAACTCTATCGCGGTGATAAACTCTCTGGTGAGGCGTAGTTCTTGAGTAGACCTGAAAGAGTATATCCGTCAGGTAGTATTGGAGTCGGCCAGGGAGAGTTTGCCATCGGGAGACTTGTTATAATCGCCCGTCCAAACGTGTGTACCTAACGACTGCGTCGTCACCTCAGCCCGAGTCAGCAGTTTCTTGTTATTTTTTAAAACATTATTTTGAAATTTATTATTAGTAGGTACCCAGGGCCCCACAAGAGGGGAGGGGTGGTTGGACCTGCAGTACAGGGGCCCGGCTATTTTAAGGGGGCCTGTTGAAATGAATTTGTAGTTTTTGAAATTTTGATAGTAGGTACTTAATACTCATTTCAAATTGAAATATATTTTATGATAAAATAAATGTACATTACGTAAAAATCACGTGTATGGGACATATTATGTAGACATCGTATCACATTTAATGGGTTGTATTTTATTGGAAGTTTTGTATAGAACCCGTAAAACATTTAGTTCAAGGGCCCAAAATGTGATGAGAGGGGCCTGAAATGGTACCTTTATGGATATATTGATTGTTCAAAAACGCCATATTATATTCTGTTTCTACCGGTTATTCCAAAACCAGCCTCCCTATTCAGTGTAGTTGCTTATATACAAATTACATCTTGCTCAGCGTGTTTGTTACATAATATTATTATTATATAAGATACCGCAGAAGATGTACGAGATGCTGTATCATCACTACAAATACGCGATTCGTGTCACGTACGTAGCATAATAATTCGATATAAAATGAATTAATCAATAGGAGACGCGTGCGGAGAATAAATCCGACGGAACGCCGGGCTAGATTCACCTACATTGTATTTTCATCCAGTCCGTGATCGATTCTATTAAACAAATCGGATATAATATCGGAATTAATAATAATCTGTGAGCGCACCGCAGCTGTATCAATCCATTCGAGTGTTCAGAAATTGCGTTCGTTCTCAACGGTAATTTAATAATAGGTAACTATATATAAAAGGAAATACAAATAATATCATCCAACACAAAAATATGTTACTGCTGTAGTAATGGTTACTCAGACAACTTATGTCAATTATATGGTACAAAATATCTTAACGTGTGATGCACTGATAGGTATGCGGTTATAACTATATACTATTACGTTTCGCTACACAGCGAATTTTATGTAAAGTTTTCAAAAACGCATACTCTCAGATAACCTAATTTCCTGATGTATTTCAGTAGGTATCTTTAAAGTTACAAATAAGATTTGATGAGTATACATCACAACTAACTGTAACTAACGCTCCACAACGTCATTGTAAATATTTACTTATATTATTGGCATCGTCGGTATCCAACCACTATAATATTATATGACGTATGATACTATTTGGTCTTATCGACTAGTCATTGGCCGTGCGATGTATGCAGATGGCAATATAATATGGTGCACAACATGGTTTAAATGTTATACGCGTAACTAATAGTCTTAATAATTCGCTGTTAATTTTACGTTTTTTTATCGTACGACGATAATATTGTCGCGTCGATTGTCGAACACTTGTGGAATTATGTCACATAATATCCCTGCGACTGATTGAAGATTTTTGGAGACGATGGCGTGCGGGTCGTTAGGGGAGACTTCACAGGGACGAGGCATGGCGTGTAAGGCGATATAGTGTGTGTGTGTGTGTGTGTGTGTGTGTGTGTGTGTGTGTGTGTGTGTGTGTGTGTGTGTGTGTGTGTGTGTGTGTGTGTGTGTGTGTGTGTGTATATGTGTGGGCATATACAATATATGTACGTGCGAGCCCCATAGACATTCGACGCTGCGACTTAGCGATAGGTCAAAGAGAATAACTAAGAAAATAAATATCTCGGACGTAAAAGTCGAGGGAAATAAATTCAAAAGACTATACCACGCTCGGAGCCAACAGAAAACTTTGATCTTGGATACGACGACTATACGCATGTCCACGTTTTTTTAATTTAATTTTTAAATTGCATTTATATACTGCACACAGCCTTTGGTCTACACGCGGTTTGCAATACATTCGCGTACCTACCTATATATATATATATATATATACACGTGCTGGCGTACTGCTTTGGTACTCGTAGAGATGCACATACATAATATTATACACGATTAATATCGAAATCAAGTAAACTCACAACTCACGTCTCGCCAGTAACAAATATATTATACTGTTTTTCGAGCGCCAAGCCAACGTTTGTGAAAAAAATAATGACATTTTTATAATAGACTATTATAATACGCATATTATGTACACGCGCATAGTTACTATTCGTCGTAGTACACTAAATGTATATGTTATTATATATGCGACAAATCGCGTTTCGTATTTTATTCAATTACATATTATATTATATTAAACTTGGCCGGCCGCAACGTGAGCTTCGGAGCAATTGCGGGTTCAGAGCAATTATTATTATTTTCTATTTTCCTCCATCCCGTTTACAATTTATTTAATGATCAATTAAATTGACAAATTATTTTTAATTGACGTAATTTCCGTACGGCCTTTGTTTATCAATTAATGACATTTCTTTTTTTTAGTACTAATAAAACTTCGAATCACGTCTACGATACATCACATATATATATATAAATTAAATAATTGATCTCATATACTCGGTGGCTTTCGATTAACTCAATTGGGCACGTACCTATAGTAATATGTCATAGTGCCGTTGTAGTACACGTGTAATATTATTATGTAACAAACATGAACCTAAAATATAATATTGTATTCATCAATACATGAAAATATATTTCTTCTGTTCCAAGATGTTTTTTTATGTATGTAATATTATAAGCAGGTATACCTGGTAGTATATTATGTATACCGTGCTAATATTATAATACATTTTTGTACTCCGACTCGATGGCGACCAGGTTATGGAGTTCCCGCACAATACACTGTATACAGTAGATATACGCACATTATAATATAACATTAAGTATATACGCTTTTATATAAAAATATGATAATGTATACAGAAATACTTTGGCGTATTAAAATTCGACTAGTTTTTTTTTTTATTATTTATAATATTTAATGTTATGCTTCTTTTTTTTAAGAAAATGGACGGCCAAAATAAATATTATGTATACATAATTTTATTTTTATTTTTTTGACAGGTACATTTCTGACAATTTATATAATGCGCACGGTAACTTTTAAAAGTCATACCGTAAAAACCTTTTAACGTGTATATTATTATAATACCGGCACGGGTGATAATAATATATATTTATATTTTTTAGTGTTTGGCAAACAAAATATTTCATAGACCGTTTTGTGTGTGTGTGTGTGTGTGTCTTGACAATTATTATTGTCAAAGCCTAAATAATGAATTCGGTTTGTATTATAAAACGTGTGATGGCGTGGCGACAAAACTCTAAATACGACCTATATGTACAAATACGAGTTGAGTATAAGTACCTGCCACGTTTTGCTGTCGGATACAAGTCGATCTGCAGTCGGACAGGGAACGAACAATTATTATTATTATTTATACATATATTATTATCACCTGCATTAATTCATTCGTTTTAAATCGGGTTGATTCTTTATTATATGCAATAAAATATATCACATTGGTTTGTATTTGGTTGTAGCGATCTATGGTCTGGGATGACACTTGTGGTATCTACACCACTGCAGCAGTTTAAAATCAAATCATGAAAAATGCATCGTACTTAATATATTGCCATGTGTACATATACCTATGTAAATTACAATTATTATTTGTGTTATTATGTATACTTAAGTACGTAAATAAATTATTACTTGTTATTATACACTATTATAAGGTCCGTATATGAAATATTTTACTGCTCTCGAATATAATACGAAACGCACTAACGTTTCGAATTGGCATTAAATTTAATTATTTTTTTCAGAACTGTCTATGAGAGAACGTTTATTAATGTTGTCACAAGGCATTATAGTGAATGTGATAAAACGTTGAAATAAAAACTTTGTTTCGAGAACACGATAAAAAGTCCTATGAGGTCGTGTGGTCTTACAAATAATAAAATTTGTTTTTTATTCCATAACCGACGTTTATGGGCATTGACACTTTAAAACAATTACGTTTTTTTTTTCTTACAACTTTTATGATATTGTGTATTGGTTTATTATATTTTTTATCTGCAAACCGATTCGTGAAAAATGTTGAAAAATATAATTAAAATATAATTTTCGTCGGTCGTTAAAATTATTTAAATAGAAAAAAAATTTGATAAGGTATTGCATGAAAACATAATAATTAATGAATTATGCGTATTGCTTTTTATATTACAATAATAATGACTCTAAAGAAGTTTAAATGTGATTCAATAAAATTACGAGTATTACAAGTTTGGTCAATGGTCATAAAATAAAATATAATAACCTATAACTATACATATCACGAGGAACAAATAATATTATACCGATAAATATTTTTTTAAATCATTTCTAAGAAGACATATGAGACTATCTTTATACGTATTTTTCCTTCTTCCGATAGTGTAAATGTAAAATATTCTCATATATTCTATTCGTATATTCTCATAAACAGTATAATCATACTGTGATATTGGATTCCTAGTAAAAAGGAGGTTTTTAGTTATTTTAACATTTTTTTTTATTTCCTAACTACATATTATGTTTTGGAACAGAAGCAATCGTTTAAAAAGTTGCATGCGTTTGATATAATATTATGTATTTGATACCTTAAAATATCAAAAATTGCGCCCAACGTCATTTTTCAATGTTTTCAATGGTTTTCGAAGCGTACGACAATCAGACGTAGACTGAAATTATGCAATAGGTACAATTATATATAAGTATACAATTAATTAAAATATAGCATTACAAGACTGTCCTTCGTTGAGACACCTGAAAATTAGTGTCCAAAGACCAAAAACTCTGTGCAGATTAGGTTTCATCGCATTTACTCTTTTTCAAAACGTGTAGTAGTAGTAATATAATATTTTATGTAGGTACCTATGATGCGTTTATCTGTACAAAGTCAATTGCGCTCGTTTTGTTATAGTAATAGTATTATATTATAGTAAGTACCTATAACATAAAAACAGAAATCTACTGTATAAAATAATAATGTTTCATCATGATGAGTAGTTTTGTATAGGTCATCAGGAAACGTTGGCTATATTTTTTAATCATTTTAAATTATCTCGAATCCGATATAAACGTGGAAAAAAAATAATAAACATTTTGTCTTTATATAAACGAAACACACGAAATCGAAAAAGAAGGAATTTCAAATAAAAATCACAATCCACAGTATATACGTATTATAGCTAACCGGAAAGCGTTTGTAATCTTCCCAGGGGAAAATTTTGTATGAGCTCGTTTTCGGCTCATAAAAGCGAAAGCCAGCCGCGCGTCCGTCGTCCTGCAGCGGCAGAAGAGAGAAGGACTTTCGAGAACAGTTTTTTTTTATTTCTATACTTTTTTATGTCGTTGCCGTTTCGCAGAAGCGAATATAGTCGCGGGTATCGTCTAGTGAAGCGAAAAGAAAGGCGAAAGGATAAATAAATAATAATAAAAAATAAACCGAAAACACTTCGCGCGCATCTCTTTGCAGGGCGCAGTGTATGTGTATACAAGAGACATTATTTTACTCTCCGTCAGGATTTTTCATCGGCTCCGTTACACGAAAAATACGGTCTCGACGGTTTGTACACAATATAAAATAATGTGTATAGTATATAGTGGTATTATAATATACACACACAGGAGGTATTTACGCCGTTTTTCCGGCTGACGTCTGCAGGTCCCTGCAGCAGCGGAGCGGAAGGAAATCGGTCACCCACAATTTCACGGTCTCCCGTGTGAATTTTTTCATCATACCTATATCTCCGAAGTCAGCACACACTTGATATTCCTCCCGGAATACCCATGCCCGTGAATTATTTACGTTTTTTATTTATTAAACATCGTCTTACAAGTTACAATACCTATAATATGTATATATAATATGACTGTACTATAGTAGTTATTCTTGACAATCATCAAGCGGTTATTACATTTACTAGTTTGGAAAATATAAATGTATAAAAAATATTACCATAAAACCATGTTAAACCATGTCTTATGTCCACATAAATCGACTATGCATACAGACATCAGTGTGGTTGAAAAATGACGAGACAGAGGACATAATGTTGTTATTTTTTTATCACAAAGAAAAAAATGTTTTGATTATTCAAAGGAATGTCGGAAGGTTTGTACAGGACAATTTATATAAGTATCTATAGGTACGTTGTGGTGACGATTTGGATCATTTGAAGACAGCCTCAGGTGTTGTTTGGCCTGCCGAATTTTAGGGAGTTATACGAGGAGTAAGCAATAAACGGTTTTTAATTTTTATCCTTTTTTCCAAATTATTGTTAGATTTAGTAAACGACTTAAGATCTTCAGACGCGTCTAGCGTCTTATACAGTTATACCTACACTAATTTTAATTTCGGACACAATTATTGTGTGTATTACATATATTATATACTATGTATTTGATAAATTATTGTACATTTGTGACTTAATTATATAAATGATCAATTTTTAATAATAATTTTTACAATGCCATTATTATTACAATATTATATATGACGTGATAGGTTATTTAATCGAATTAATGCGTTTGAAGTTTGAAGTTTGTGAATTGTAAATAGTGTGTTTGAAAAAATGTGACCATACCTTTCTGCCCCTCACGAATAGTTCTTGGGTACTCGGAACAGCACTTTAGTTTAATACTTATTTTATGAGTTTATGACTATATACCTTGCCGACAATGTCTGCGCACGCTAATGAACGCATTATTTTTAAGTAAAAATGAAATGCAATTCATTATATTGAAACTG